>NC_132910.1:20453600-20522079 GCF_047675955.1 Chlorocebus sabaeus
TGGCTTCAACCAGACCAAACCGACTCAAACCAGTTTTGACCGGCTCGAACCGGTTTTTGACCGGCTCAAAGCAGGACCAGACCGGCTCAAACCAGACCAGACTGGCTCAAACCTGTTTTGACCGGGTCAAACCGGTTTTGAACTGCTCAAACCACACCAGACAGGCTGAAACCGGTTTTGACCAGCTAAAACCGGTTTTTGACCAGATGAGACCGGATCAAACCGAATCAGGACCGGCCCAGACCGTCTAAAATCGGATCAAACCGGACCATACCGGCCTAGACCGTCTAAAACGGGACCACAAACCGGTTTTGACCGGTTCAAAACCAGTCCAGACCGGCTCAAAACCGGTTTTGACCAGCTGAAACCAGAGCAGATCAGCTCAAACCAGACCAGAACCGGCTCAAACTGGGTTTGACCGGATCAAAGCGGTTTTGACCGGATCAAACTGGACTCGACGGGCCCAGGCCAGCTGAAACCGGGCCACAAACCGGTTTTGACCAGCTGAAACCAGACCCGACTGGCTCAAACCGGTTTTGACCAGACTGAGCCGGTTTAGACCGGCTCAAACCAGACTAGACTGGCCCAATCCGGACCAGACCGGCTCAAACCGGTTTTTGACGGGATGACAACGGATCAAACCGGACCAGACTGGCTCACACCGGATCAAACCGGACCAGACAGGACCAGACCGGCTGAAACCGGATCAAACCAGACTAGAGCGGCACAGACCAGCTAAAAGTGGGCCATACCAGCTCAAACTGGTTTTGACCGGCTCAAACCAGACCAGACAGGTTCAAATCGGTTTTGACTGGCTCAATCCGGTTTTGACCGGCTCAAACCGGTTTTTGACCTGATTAGACCGGATCAAACCGGACCAGACCAGCTCAGAGAGGCTCGAATCGGTTTTGACTGCTTCAACCACACCAAACCAGCTCAAACCGGTTTTGACGGGCTCGAACCAGTTTTGACCGGCTCAAAACCGGTTTAGACCTGCTCAAACCACACCAGACCGGCTAAAACCGGTTTTGATCGGATGAGACCGGTTCAAACAGAATCAGACAGGCCCAGACCAGCTAAAATCGGATCAAACCGGACCAGACCGGCCCAGACCACCTAAAACTGGGCCACAAACGTGTTTTGACTGGCTCAAACCAGACCAGACCGGCTCAAACCAGACCAGACAGGCTCAAAGCGGTTTTGCCCGGAGGAGACACATAAAACCGGACCGGACCGGCTCAAACTGGATGAAACCGCACCAGAACGGTCCAGAACAGCTGAAGCTGGAGCAAAACCGGACCAGACCGGTCCAGAACGGCTAAAAACCGGGCCACAAACCGGTTTTGACCGGCTCAAACCGGTTTTGACCAGCTCAAACCATTCCAGACAGGCTAAAACCAGTTTCACCAGCCCAAACCGATTTTTGACCTGATTAGACCAGATCAAACAGGACCAGACCAGCTCAGACAGGCTCGAATCGCTTTTGACTGGCTTCAACCAGACCATACCGGCTCAAACCGGTTTTGACCGGCTCGAATCGGTTTTGACCGGCTCAAACCAGACCAGACTGGCTCCAACCAGACCAGACCAGCTCAAACCAGTTTTACTGAGTCAAACCGGTTTTGACCTCCTCAAACCACACCAGACCGGCTGAAATCGGTTTTGACCAGATGAGACCGTATTAAAACGAACCAGTGGCCAAGACCAGCTAAAATCGGATCCAACCGAACCAGACCGTCCCAAACCCCCTAAAACTGGGCCACAAACCGGTTTTGACTGGTGTAAACGAGACCAGACTGGCTCAAACCGGTTTTGACCGACCTTAGCCAGTTTTGACCGGCTCAAACCAGACCAGACTGGTTCAAACCGGTTTTGACTGCCTTAATTCGGTTTTCACCGGCTGAAACCGGTTTTGACCGGCTCAAACCACTCCAGACCGGGTAAAACCGGTTTTGACCTGATTAGACCAGCTCAAACCAGACCAGACCGGTTTAATCCGGTTTTGACCAGCACAAACGGGTTTTGAACGGCTCGAACCGGTTTTGACCAGCTGAAACCGGTTTTGACCGGCTCAAACCACACCAGACCGGCTGAAACCGGTTTTGACCGGCTAAAACCGGGTTTGACCGGATGAGACCGGATCAAACCGAATCAGACTGGCCCAGACCGCTAAAATCAGATCAAACCATACCTGACCGGCCCAGACTGCCAAAAACTGGGCCACAAACTGGGTTGACCGTTTCAAACCAGGCCAGACGGCTAAAACCGGTTTTGACCGACCTGAGCCGGTTTTCACCGGCTCAAACCAGACCAGACCGGCTCAAACCAGTTTTGACCAGCTGAAAGCGGTTTTGAGCGGATCAAACCAGACTCGACTGGCGCAGACTAGCTGAAACCGCATCAAACAGGACCAGAAACGGCCCAGACAGGCTGAAAGCGGGCCACAAAGTATTTTTGACCGGCTGAAACCAGACCACACTGGTTTTGACCGGCCTGAGCTGGTTTAGAATGGCTCAAACCAGACCAGAGAGGCTCAAACCGGACCAGAGCGGCTCAAACAGGTTTTTAGCAGGTGACACCGGATCAAACCGGACAGACAGGCCCAGACTGGCTGAAACCGGATCAAACCGGACTAGACCGGTCCAGACTGGCTAAAACCGGGCCAGACCGGCTCAAACCGGTTTTGACCGGCTCAAACCAGACCCAGACCGGTTGAAACCGGTTTTGACTGGCTCGAAACGGTTTTGATCTGCTCAAACCAGACCAGACCGGCTCAAACCTGTTTTGACCAGGTCAAATCTGTTTTGAACTGCTCAAACCAGACCAGAGCGGCTCAAACCGGTTTTTACCAGATGACACCGGATCAAACTGGACCAGACCGCTCACACCGAATGAAACCGGACCAGAAAGGCCCAGATCGGCTGAAACCAGATCAAACCGGACCAGACCGGCCCAGATTGGCTAAAAACCGGGACAGACTGGCTCAAACCGGTTTTAACCGGCTCAAACCAGACCAGACCAATTCAAAACCGGTTTTGAATGGCACAATCCAGTTTGGACCAGCTCAAACCACTCCAGACCGGCTAAAAACCGGTTTTTTACCGGCTCAAACCGGTTTTGACCTGATTAGACCGGAGGAAACCGGACCAGACGGTTGAGACAGGCTCGAATCGGTTTTGACTGGCTTCAACCAGACCAAACCGGCTCAAAACCGGTTTTGACTGGCTTGAACCGGTTTTGACCGGCTTAAACCAGACCAGACCAGCTCAAACCAGAACAGACTGGCTCAAACCTGTTTTGACCGAGTCAAACCGGTTTTGACCTGCTCAAACCACACCAGACAGGGTGAAACCGGTTTTGACCGGCTAAAACCGGTTTTGACTGGATGAGACCGGATCAAACCGAATCAGACGGGCCCAGACCAGCTAAAATCGGATCAAACAGGACCAGACCGGACCAGACCGCCTGAAACTGGGCCACAAACCGGTTTTGACCGGTTCAAACCAGACCAGACCGGCTCAAACCGGTTTTCCACTGGCTCAAACCGGTTTTGACCATCTCAAACCAGACACCACACCGGCTCAAACCAGACCAGACCGGCTCAAACCCGTTTTGACCGGCTCAAAGCGGTTTTGACCGGATCAAACCGGACTCGACCGGCCCAGACCAGCTGAAACCGGATCAAACCGGAGCAGACTGCCCCAGACCGGATAACACCGGGCCACGAACCGGTTTTGACCAGCTCAAAACCAGACCAGACCGGCTCAAACCGGTTTTGACCGGCCTGAGCCAGTTTAGACCAGCTCAAACCAGACTAGAATGGCCCAATCCAGACCAGAGCGGCTCAAACCGGTTTTTACCAGATGACAACGTATCAAACCGGACCAGACCGACTCACACCAGATCAAACCGGACCAGACAGGACCAGACCAGCTGAAACCGGATCAAACCAGAGCATAGCGGCACAAACCGGCTAAAATCGGGCCACACCGGCTCAAACTGGTTTTGACCAGCTCAAACCAGACCAGACAGGTTCAAATCGGTTTTGACTGGCTCAATCCGGTTTTGACCGGCTCAACCCAGTATTGACTGGCTCAAACCACTCCAGACCGGCTAAAACCGCTTTTCACTGGCTCAAATCGGTTTTTGACCTGATTAGACCGTTTCAAACCGGACCAGACAGGCTCGGACAGGCTGGAATCGGTTTTGACTGGCTTCAACCAGACTAAAAAGGCACAAACCGGTTTTGACCTGCTCAAACCACACCAGACCTACTGAAACCGGTTTTGACCGGCTAAAACTGGTTTTGACCGGATCAGACCGGATCAAACTGAATCAGACCGGCCCAGACCGGCTAAAATCGGATCAAACAGGACCAGACCGGCCCAGACCGCCTAAAACTGGGCCGCAAACCGGCTCAAAATTATTTTGACCGGCTCCAACAAGACCAGACTGGCTCGAACCTGTTTTGACCGACTCAAACCAGACCAGACCGGCTCAAACCAGAACAGACCCGGCTCAAACCGGTTTTGAAACTGCTCAAACCACAACAGAACCGCTGAAATCGGTTTTGACTGGGTAAAACCGGTTTTGACCGGATGAGACCAGATCAAACCGAACCAGACCGGCCCAGACCGGCTACAATCGGATCAAACCAGACCAGACCCGGCCCAGACCGCCTAAAACTGGGCCACAAACCGGTTTTGACCGGTTCAAACCAGGCCAGACCGGCTCAAACCGGTTTTGACCGGCTCAAACCGGTTTTGACCGGCTCAAAGCAGTTTTGACCGCAGCAAAACCGGACTCGACCGGCGCAGGACCAGCTGAAACCGCATTGAACCGGCCCAGACCGGCCCAGACCGGCTAAAACCAGGCCACAAACCGGTTTTGACCGGCTGAAACCAGACCAGACCGGCTTAAACCAAATGAAACCGCACCAGACCGGCCCAGAACAGCTGAAATCGGAGCAAACGGGACCAGATCGGGCCAGACCAGCTAAAAACGGGCCACAAACCGGTTTTGACCGGCTCAAACCAGATCAGACCGGCTCAACCCGGTTTGACCAGCTAAAACCGGTTTTGACCGGATTAGACCGGAGTAAACCAAATCAGACTGGCCGAGACTGGCTGAAATTGGATCAAACCGGACCAGACCGGCCCAGACCGCCTAAATCTGGGCCACAAACCGGTTTTTGAACGGTTCAAACCAGACCAGACAGGCTTAAACCGGTTTTGACTGACCTGAGCCGGTTTTGACCAGCTCAAACCAGACCAGGACGGCTCAAACCAGTTTTGACCGGCTCAAACCACACCAGACTGGCTCAAACCGGGTTTCACCCGATGAGACAGGATAAAACCGCACCAGACCAGCTCAAACCGGATGAAACTGCACCTGACCGGCCCAGAACAGCTGAAGCCGGAGGAAACCGGACCAGACCGGGCCACACCATCTGAATCTGGGCCAAAAATGGGTTTTGATTGGCTCAAAGCAGAGCAGACAGGCTCAAACCGGTTTTGACCGACCTGAGCCGGTTTTGACCGGCTCAAATCAGACCAGACCGGTTCAAACCGGTTTTGACTGCCTCAATTCGGTTTTAACCAGCTGAAATCGGTTTTGACCGGCTCAAAACACTCCAGACCGGGTTAAAACCGGTTTTTTACCAGCTTAAACTGGTTTTGACCTGATTAAGCCAGCTCAAACCAGACCAGACTGGTTCAATCCGGTTTTGACCAGCACAAAACCGGTTTTGAACGGCTCGAACCGGTTTTGACCGGCTCAAACTGGTTTTGACCAGCTCAAACCACACCAGACCGGCTGAAAGCGGTTTTGACCGGCTAAAACCGGTTTTGACCGGATGAGACCAGATCAAACCGAATCAGACCGGCCCAGACTGGCTAAAATTAGATCAAAACCGTACCCCGACCCGGGCCCAGACAGCCTAAAACTGGGCCACTAACCGGTTTTGACCGGTTCAAACCAGGCCAGACCGGCTCAAACCGGTTTTGACTGACCTGAGCCGGTTTTTCACTGGCTCAAACCAGACCAGAACGGCTCAAACCGGTTTTGACCGGCTCAAAGAGATTTTGACCAGAATCAAACGAGACTCAACCGGCCCAGACCAGCTGAAACCGTATCAAACAGGACCAGACCGGCCCAGACAGGCTGAAGCAGGACACAAAGCGGTTTTTGACCGGCTGAAACCAGACTAGACCGGCTCAAATCAGTTTTGACTGGCCTGAGCCGGTTTAGAATGGCTCAAAGCAGACCAGAGCGACTCAAACCGGACCACAGCAGCTCAAACCGGTTTTTAGCAGATGACACCCGGATCAAACCGGACCAGACCGGCTCACACCGGAACAAACCGGACCAGAAAGGCCCAGATCAGCTGAAACCTGATCAAACCGTTCCAGACCGTCCCAGATTGGCTAAAACTGGGACAGACCGGCTCAAACCGGTTTTGACCAGCTCAAACCAGACCAGACTGGTTCAAACCGGATTTGAATGGCACAATCCAATATGGACCGGCTCAAACAACTCCAGACTGGCTAAAACCGGTTTTCACCAGCTCAAACCAGTTTTGACCGTCTCAAACCAGAGTAGACCGATCAAACCAGACCAGACCCGCTCAAGCCAGTTTTGACTGGCCTGAGAGTGTTTAGACCGGCTCAAACCAGACCACAGAGGCTCAATACGGACCAGAACGCCTAAAACCGGTTTTGACCGGATGACAACGGATCAAACCGCACCAGACTGGCTCACACCAGATCAAACCGGACAAGACAGGCCCAGGACCGGCTGAAACCGGAACAAACCAGACGAGAGAGGCACAGACCGCCCTAAAACCCGACCAGACTGGCTCAAACCGGTTTTGATCGGCTCAAACCAGACCAGACAGGTTCAAACCGGTTTTGACTGGCTCAATCCGGCTTTGACCGGCTCAAACCGGTTTTGACCAACCTCAAACCACTCCAGACCGGCTAAAACCGGTTTTCAACGTCCCAAACCGGTTTTGACCTGATTAGACCGGGTCAAACCGGACCAGACTGGCTCAGACAGGCTCGAATTGGTTTCGACTGACTTCAACCAGACGGAACCGGCTCAATTCGGTTTTGACTGGCTCGAAACTTTTTTGACCAGCTCAAACCAGACCAGACCGGCTTAAACCAGACCAGACCGGCTCAAACCGGTTTTGACCGGCTCAAACCACACCAGACCGGCTGAAACCGGTTTTGACCGGCTAAAACCGAGTTTCACCGGATGAGACCAGATCAAACCAAATCAGACCGGCCCAGACCAGCTAAAATCGGATCAAACTGAACCAGACCAGCCCAGACCGCCTAAAAACTGGGCCACAAACCGGTTTTGACCGGTTCAAACCAGACCAGAGCAGCTCAAACCGGTTTTGTCTGGCTCGAACCGGTTTTGACCGGCTCAAACCAGAGCAGACCGGCTCAAACCAGACCAGACCAGCTCAAACCGGTTTTGACTGGCTCAAACTGGATTTGACAGGATGAGACACTATAGAACAGGAGAAGACTGGGTCAAACCGGTTTGAAACCACACCAGACCGGCCAAGAAGAGCTGAAGCTGGAACAAACTGGACCAGACCGACCCAGAACGGCTAAAACCGGGCCACAAACCAGTTTTGACTGGCTCAAACCAAACCAGTCCGGCTCAAACGGGTTTTGACAGGCCTGAGCCAGTTTTGACCATCTCAAACCAGACCAGACCGAATAAAACCGGGCCAGACTGGCTGAAAACGGTTTTGACCAGCTCAAACCAGACCAGACCGGTTCAAACTGGTTTTGACTGGCTCAATCCGGTTTTGACCAGCTCTACAAATCAGTTTTGACCGGCTCAAACCACTCCAGACCGGCTAAAACCAGTTTTCACCGGCTCAAACCGGTTTTGACCTTATTAGAACGGATCAAACTGGACCAGACCAGCTCTAACCGGTTTTGACCGACCTGAGCCGGTTTTGACTGACTCAAACCGACCAGACCGGATCAAACCAGACCAGACCAGCTCTAACAAGACCAGACCGGCTCAAACCGGTTTTCACTGGCTCAAACCAGACCAGACCGGTTGAAACCGGTTTTGAACGGATACACCTGACGAAACCATACCAGACGGGCTCACACCAGATCAAGCCGGACCAGACAGGCCCAGACCAGCTGAAACCGGATCAAACCGACCCAGACCCGCCCAGACCGCCTAAAACTCGGGCCACAACTCGGTTTTGACCGGTTCAAACCAGACGAGACCGGCTCAAAACCGGTTTTGACTGACCTGAGCCGGTTTTGACCGGCTCAAATCATACCAGACAGGCTAAAACCAGTCCAGACCAGCTCAAACCGGTTTTGACCAGCGCAGACCGGCTGAAACCGGGCCACAAGCCGGTTTTGACCGGTTCAAAACCAGACCAGACCGGCTCAAACCGGTTTTGACCGGCTCAAAGCGGTTTTGACCAGATCAAAACCGGACTCGACCAGACCAGAGCAGCTGAAATCGGATCAAACCAGAGCAGACAGACCGAGACTGGCTGAAACCGGGCCACAAAACGGTTTGGACCGGCTCAAACCAGACTAGACCGGCTCAATCCGGACCAGACAAGACTCAAACCGGTTTTGACCAGATGACAACGGACCAAACCAGACCAGACCGGCTCACACCGGATCAAACGGACCACACAGGACCAGACCGGCTGAAACCAGATCAAACCAGACCAGAGCGGCAAAGACCGGTTTTGACTGCCTCAATCCGGTTTTGACCAGCTGAAACCGGTTTTGACCGGCTCAAACCACTCCAGAACGGGTAAAACCGGTTTTCAGCGGCTTAAACCGGTTTTCTCCTGATTAGACCAGCTCAAACCAGACCAGACCGTTCAATGTGGTTTTGACTGGCACAAACCGGTTTTGAACGGCTCGAACCGGTTTTAACCAGCTCAAACCACACCAGACCGGCTGAAACCGGTATTGACCGGCTAAAACCGGGTTTGACCACATGAGACTGGATTAAACCGAATCAGACTGGCCCAGACCGGCTAAAATCGGATCACACCATAACCAACCGGCCCAGATTGCCTAAAACTGGGCCACAAACCGGTTTTGACCGGTTCAAACCAGACCAGACCGGCTCAAACCGGTTTTGACCGGCTCAAAGCGGTTTTGACGGGATCAAACCAGACTCGACCGGCCCAGATCAGCTGAAAGGGGATCAAACAGGACCAGACTGGCCCAGACTGGCTGAAACCGGAACACAAACCAGATTTGACTGCCTCAAACCAGACCAGACCGGCTCAAACCGGTTTTTACCCGGCCTGAGCTGGTTTAGACCGGCCCAAACCAGACCACACAGGCTCAATCCGTACCAGAGCGGGTCAAAGCGGTTTTGACCGGATGACACACGATAAAACTGGACTGGACCAGCTCAAACCGGATGAAACCACACCAGAACGGCCCAGAACAGCTTAAGCCGGAGCAAACCGGACCAGACCGGGCCAGACAGGCTAAAACCGGGCCCACAAACCGGTTTTGACCGGCTCAAACCGGTTTTGACCAGCTCAAACCACTCCAGAACGGCTAAAACCGGTTTTCACTGGCCCAAACCGATTTTGACTTGATTAGACCAGATCAAACCGGACCAGAGCAGCTCAGACAGGCTCGAATCGGTTTTGACTGGCTTCAACCAGACCAAACCGGCTCAAACCGGTTTTGACCGACTCGAACCGGTTTTGACCGGATCAAACCAGACCAGACCGGTTCAAACCAGACCAGACCGGCTCAAACCAGTTTTGACCGGGTCAAACCGGTTTTGACCTGTTCAAACCACACCAGACTGGCTGAAATCGGTTTTGACCGGATGAGACCGTATTAAAACAAACCAGAGAGGCCAAGACCGGCTAAAATTGGATCCAACCGGACCAGACAGTCCCAGACCGCCTAAACTGGGCCACAAACCGGTGTTGACCGGTGCAAAAGAGACCAGATCGGCTCAAATCGGTTTTGACCGACCTGAGCCGGTTTTGACTGGCTCAAACCAGAACAGACCGGTTCAAACCAGTTTTGACTGCCTCAATCTGGTTTTGAACGGCTGAAACCGGTTTTGACCGGCTCAAAACCACTCCAGACCGGATAAAACCGGTTTTTACCGGCTTAAACCGGTTTTGACCTGATTAGACCAGCTCAAACCAGACCAGACCGGTTCAATCCGGTTTTGACTGGCACAAACTGGTTTTGAACGGCTCGAACTGGTTTTGACCGGCTGAAACCGGTTTTGACCGGCTCAAACCACACCAGACCAGCTGAAACTGGTTTTGACCTGATTAGACCAGCTCAAACCAGACCAGACCGGTTCAATGCGGTTTTCACTGGCACAAACCGGTTTTGAACCGCTCGAACCGGTTTTGACTGGCTCAAAACCGGTTTTGACCGGCTCAAACCACACCAGACCGGCTGAAACCGGTTTTTGACCGGCTAAAACCGGGTTTGACCGGATGAGACCCGGATCAAACAGAATCAGACCGGCCCAGAACGGCTAAAATCAGATCAAACCATACCTGACCGGCCCAGACCACCTAAAACTGGGCCACAAAACGGTTTTGACCAGTTCAAACCAGGCCAGACCGGCTCAAACCGGTTTTGACCGACCTGAGCCGGTTTTCACCGGCTCAAACCAGACCAGAACGGCTCAAACCGGTTTTTAGACCCGTCTCAAAGCGGTTTTGACCGGATCAAACCAGACTCGAGCGGCCCAGACCAGCTGAAACGGATCAAACAGGACCAGACCGGCCCAGACAGGCTGAAAGCGGGACACAAAGCGGTTTTGACCGGCTGAAACTAGACCAGACCGGCTCAAACCGGTTTTGACCGGCCTGTGCCGGTTTAGAACGGCTCAAACCAGACCAGAGCGGCTCAAACCAGACCAGAGCAGCTCAAACCAGTTTTTACCAGATGACACCGGATCAAACCGGACCAGACCGGCTCACACCGGATCAAACCAGACCAGACAGGCCCAGACCAGCTGAACCGGATCAAACCGGACCAGACCGGCCCAGACTGGCTAAAACCGGTCCAGACCGGCTCAAACCGGTTTTTACCGGCTCAATCCACACCAGACCAGTTGAAACCGGTTTTGACTGGCTCAATCCGGTTTTGACATGCTCAAAACCCACACCAGACCAGCTCAAACAGGTTTTGACCGGCTAACACCGATATTGACCGGATGAGACTGGATCAAACCGGAGCAGACGGGCCCAGACCAGCTGAAACCAGATCAAACCGGACCAGACAGGCCCAGACCAGCTAAAACCGGGCCAGACCGGCTCAAACCGGTTTTGGCCGGCTCAAACCAGCCCAGACCGAGTTGAACCTGTTTTGACCGGCTCAAACCAGACCCTGACCAGCTCAAACACGTTTTGACCGGATTAGACCGGATCAAAACGGGACCAGACCTTCCCAAACCGGATCATACCCGGACCAGACGAGCACAAACCGGCACAAACAGACTCAAACCTAACCAGACCCGGCCCAGACAGGCTAAAACCAGGCCAAACCGGCTCAGTCAGGTTTTGACTGTCTCAAACAAGACCAGATCGGCTCAAATAAGACCAGACCGGCTCAAACTGATTTTGACTGGATGAGACCGGATTAAACCGGACCAGACCGGCTCAAACTGCATCAAACCGGAGAAGACCGGCCCAGACCAGCTAAAACCGGGCCAAATCAGCTCAAAAACGGTTTTGACGGGCTCAAACCAGACCAAACAGGCTCAAACGGTTTTGACTGTCTCAAACAGACCAGACCGGTTCAAACCCGGTTTTGACCAGTTCGAACTGGTTTTGACCGGCTCAAACCAGACCAGTCCGGCTCAAACCAGACCAGACTGGCTCAAACCGGTTTTGACCTGCTCAACCCACACCAGTCCGGCTGAAACCCGTTTTGACGGGCTAAAAACCGGTTTTGACCGGATGAGACCAAATCAAACCCGAATCAGATCGGCCCAGACCGGCTAAAATCAGATCATACAGGACCAGACCCGGCCCAGACCACCTAAAACTGGGCCACAAACCGGTTTTGACCGGTTCAAATCAGACCAGACCGGCTCAAACCGTTTTTGACCGACCTGAGCCGGTTTTGACCGGCTCAAACCAGACCAGACTGGCTCAAATCAGACCAGACCGGTTCAAAACCGGTTTTGACCGGCTCAAAGCGGTTTTTACCGGATCAAACCAGACTCGACAGGCCCAGACCAGGTGAAACCGGATCAAAAGGACCAGACCTGCACAGACCGGCTAAAACTGGGCCACAAACGGTTTTGACTGGTTCCACCAGACCAGACTGCCTCAAACCGGTTTTGACCGAACTGAGCCGGTTTTGACCGGCTCAAACCACCCCAGACCAGCTCAAACGAGACCAGACCGGCTCAAACCGGGTTTGACCGGCTCAAAGCGTGTTTGACCGGATCACACCGGCCTCGACCGGCCCAGAGCAGCTGAAAATGGAACAAAACGGACCAGACCGGCTCAGACCGGCCAAAACCGGGCCACAAACCGGTTTTGACCGGCTCAAACCAGACCAGACCGGCTCAAAGCGGTTTTGACCGGATGAGACCGGATCAAACCGGACCAGACCGACTCAAAACGGATCAAACCAGACTCGATCGGCCTCAGACCAGCTGAAACCGGATCAAACCGGACCAGACCAGCACAGACCGGCTATAACCAGGCCAAACCGACTCAAACCGATTTTATCCGGTTCAAACGAGACCAGACCAGCTGAAACGGGTTTTGACCGGATGAGACCGGATCAAACCCGAACAGACCGAAGCAAACCGCATCAAACCGGACCAGACCGGCCAGAACGGCTAAAACCGGGCCAAACCGGCTCTAACAGGTTTTGACCGCCTCAAACCAGACCAGACCGTCTCAAACAAGACCAGACCGGCTCAAACCGGTTTTGACCGGATGAGACCAGATCAAACAGGACCAGACCGGCTCAAACCGCATCAAACCGGAAAAGACCGGCCCAGACCGGCTAAAACCAGGCCAGACCGGCTCAAACCGGTTTTGACTGGCTCAATCTGGTTTTGACCCGCTCAAACCGGTTTTGACCGGCTAAAACCGGATTTCACCAGCTCAAACCTTTTTTGACCTGATTAGACCGGACTAAACCGGTCCAGACCGGCTCAGACAGGCTCGAATCGGGTTTGACTGGCTTCAACCAGACCAGACCAGCTCAAACTGGTTTTGACCGGATGACACCGGAACAAACCAGAACAGACCGGCTCACAACAGATCAAACCGGACCAGACAGGCCCAGACTGGCTGAAACCAGATCAAACCAGACCAGATCGACCCAGACCGGCTACAACCGGGCCAGACTGGCTCAAACTGGTTTTGATCGGCTCAAACCAGACCAGACAGGTTCAAACCGGTTTTGACTGGCTGAATCCGGTTTTGACTGGCTCAAACCGATTTTGAACGGCTCAAACCACTCCAGACCGGCTAAAACCGGTTTTCACCGGCTCAAACGTGTTTTGACCTGATTAGACCGGATCAAACCGGACCAGACCGGATCAGACAGGCTCGAATTGCTTTTGACTGGCTTCAACCAGATCAAACAGGCTCAAACCGGTTTTAACGGGCTTGAACCGGTTTTGACCGGCTCAAAACATACCAGACCGGCTCAAACCAGACCAGACCAGGTCAAACCGGTTTTGACCATCTCAAACCGGTTTTGACCTCCTCAAACGACACCAGACCGGATGAAACCGGTTTTGACCGGCTAAAACCGGTTTTAACCGGATAAGACCGGATCAAACCGAATCAGAACGGCTAAAACCGGTTTTAACCGGATAAGACCGGATCAAACCGAATCAGACCGGCCCATACCGGCTAAAATCGGATCAAACCGAACCAGACCGGCCCAGACCGCCTAAAACTGGGCCACAAACTGGTTTTGACCATTTCAAACCAGACGAGACCGGCTCACACCGGTTTTGACCGAACTGAGCTGGTTTTGACCAGCTCAAACCAGACCAGAACGGCTCAAACCAGAGCAGACCCGCTCAAACTGGTTTTGACTGGCTCAAAGCAGACCAGATAGGCACAAACCGGTTTTGAACGGAGGAGACAGTATAAAACCAAAGCAGAACGGCTCAAACAGGTTTTGACCGGCTCAAACCAGACCAGACCGGTTCAATCTGGTTTTGACCGGCTCAAACCGATTTTGAATGGCTGGAACCGGTTTTGACCGGCTCAAAACGGTTTTGACCAGCTCAAACCACACCAGACCGACTCAAACCAGTTTTGACCGGCTAAAACCGATTTTGACCGGATGAGACCGTATCAAGCAGGACCAGAAGGGTCCAGACAGGCTAAAACCGGATCAAACCGGACCAGACCGGCCCAGACCGCCTAAAACGGGGCCAAACTGGCTCAAACCTATTTTGACCGGCTCAAACCAGACCAGACCGGCTCAAAACGCTTTTGACAAGCTCAAACCAGACCAGGCGGCTCAAACCGGTTTTGACCAGTTCAAACCACACCAGACCGGCTCAAACCGGTTTTGACCATCTCAAACCAGACCAGACCGGCTCAAACCGGTTTTGACCTGCTCAAACCACAACAGACCGGCTGAAACCGGTTTGTGACCGGCTAAAACCGGTTTTGACCGGATGAGACCGGATCAAACTGAATCAGACCGGCCCAGACCGGCTAACATCGGATCAAACCGCACCAGACCAGCCCAGACCGCCTAAAACTGGGCCACAAACCGGTTTTGATGGGTTCAAACCAGACCAGACCGGCTCAAACCCGTTTTGACCGACCTGAGCCGGTTTTGACCGGCTCAAAACCAGACCAGACCGGCTCAAACCAGACCAGACCGGCTCAAACCGGTTTTGACGGGCTAAAAGCGGTTTTGACCAGATCAAGCCGGACTTGACCGGCCGAGACTAGCTGAAACCGGATCAAACCGGACCAGACCGGCTCAAACCGGTTTTGACCTGCTCAAACCACAACAGACCGGCTGAAACCGGTTTGTGGACCGGCTTAAACCGGTTTTGACCGGATGGGACCCGGATCAAACCGAATCCAGACCGGCCCAGACCGGCTAACATCGGATCAAACCGGACCAGACCAGCCCAGACCGCCTAAAACTGGGCCACAAACCGGTTTTGACGGGTTCAAACCAGACCAGAGCGGCTCAAACCCCGTTTTGACCGACCTGAGCCGGTTTTGACCGGCTCAAACCAGACCAGACCGGCTCAAACCAGACCAGACCGGCTCAAACTGGTTTTGACGGGCTCAAAGCGGTTTTGACCGGATCAAGCCGGACTTGACTGGCCGAGGCTAGATGAAACCGGATCAAACCGGACCAGACCAGCTCAAAACCGGTTTTGACCATATTAGACCAGATCAAACCAGACCAGACCTTGTCAAACCGGATCATACCGGAACAGACCAGCACAAACCGGCTCACACCGGTGCAAACCGAACCAGACCGGCCCAGACAGGCTAAAACAGGGCCAAACTGGCTCAATCAGGTTTTGACCGGCTCAAACCAGACCAGACAGCCTCAAACCAGACCACACTGGCTCAAACCGGTTTTGACCGGCTCAAAACAGAAGAGACTGGCTCAAACCGGGTTTGACCGGATGAGACAGGATAAAATCAGACCAGACCGGCTCACACCGGATGAAGCCCACACCAGACCGGCCCAGAACAGCTGAAGCCGGATCAAACCGGACCAGACAGGCCCAGACCGGCTAAACCGGATCAAACCACACCAGACCACCCCAGACCGGCTAAAACTGGGCCACAAACCCGGTTTTTGACCGGCTCAAACCAGACCAGACCGGCTAAAACAACAACAGACCAGCTCAAAACCCGTTTTGACCGGATGACACGGATCAAACCAGAACAGACCGGCTCACACCGGATCAAACTGGACCAGACAGGCCCAGACCCGTCTGAAACCGGATCAACCGGACCAGACTGCCCCAGACCAGCCTAAAGCTGGGCCACAAACCGGTTTTGACCCGTTCAACACCAGACCAGACTGGCTCAAACGGGTTTTGACCGACCTTAGCCGGTTTTGACCGGCTCAAACCAGACCAGACCAGCTCAAACCAGACCAGACCCAGCTCAAACCAGTTTTGACCGGAAAAAAGCGGTTTTGAGCGGATCAAACCGGACCAGACCGGCACCCAGACCAACTGAAACCCGGGCCAGACCGGCTCAAACCATACCAGACTGGCTGAAACCAGACCAGACTGTTTCAAACCCGTTTTGACTGGCTCAATCCGGTTTTGACAACCTCAAACCACCCCCAGACCGGCTAAAACCGGTTTTCACCAGCTCATACCGGTTTTGAACTCATTAGACCGGACTAAACCGGACCAGACCGGCTCAGACAGTCTCGAATCGGTTTTGAGTGGCTTCCACCAGAAAAATCCGGCTCAAACCGGTTTTGACCGGCTCAAACCAGACCAGTCCGGCTCAAATCAGACCAGACCGGCTCAAATCGGTTTTGACCGGCTCAAACCAGAGCAGACCGGTTCAATCCGGTTTTGACCGGATCAAACCGGTTTTGAACGGCTCGAACCGAGTTTGACCGGCACAAACCGGTTTTGACCAGCTCAAATCACACCAGAACGGCTCAAACCGGTTTTGACCGCCTGAAACAGATTTTGACTGGATGAGACCGGATCATACCGGACCAGACCGGCCCAGACCACCTGAAACCGGGCCTACCGATTCAAACCTATTTTGTCCGTCTCAAACCAGACGAGACCGGCTCAAACCGGTTTTCACCAGCTCAAACCAGACCATACCGGCTCGAATCTGTTTTGACCGGCTCAAACCAGACCGGCTCAAACCAGTTTTAACTGGATTAGACCGGATCAAACCGGACCAGACCTTCTCAAACCGGATCATAGAGGACGAGACCGACACAAACCGACCCAAACCGTCTCAAATCGAACCAGACCAGCCCAGACAGACTAAAACACGGCCAAACGGCTCAATCAGGTTTTGACCAGCTCAATCCAGACCAGACCGGCTCAAACCGGACCAGACTGGCTCAAACCGGTTTTGACCAGCTAAAACCCGACCATACCGGCAATAACCGGTTTTGACCGGATGAGACAGGATAAAACTGGACCAGACCAGATGAAATCGGATGAAACCGCACCAGACCGGCCCCAGAACAGCTGAAGCCGGAGCAAACCGGACCAGACTGGCCCAGACCAGCTCAAACCGGTTTTGGACCGGCTCAAACCAGACCAGACCGGCTCAAACCGGACCAGACCGGCTCAAACCGGTTTTGACTGGATAACACCGGATCAAACCGGACAAGAGCGGCTCACACCGGATCAAACCGGACCAGACAGGCCCAGACCGTCTGAAACCGGATCAAACCGGACCAGACCGGCCAAGACCGGCTAAAAACCGGGCCAGACCGGCTCAAACCGGTTTTCACCGGCTCAAACCAGACCAGACCGCTTCAAACCGGTTTTGACTGGCTCAATCTGGTTTTGACTAGCTCAAACCGGTTTTGACCTTCTCAAACCACACCAGACCGGCTAAAACCGGTTTTGACAAGATGAGACCGGATCAAACAGAATCAGACCAGCCCAGACTGGCTAAATCGGATCAAACCAGACCACACCGGCCCAGACCGACTAAAACCGGGCCAGACCGGCTCAAACCATACCAGACCGGCTCAAACCAGACCAGACCGGCTCAAAACAGTTTTGACCAGATGAGACAGGATAAAACCGGACCAGACCACCTCAACTCGGATGAAACCGCACCAAACTGGCCCAGACAAGCTGAAACCGGATCAAAGAGGACCAGACCGGCCCAGACCGGCTGAAAGCGGGCCACAAAGCAGTTTTGACCGGCTGAAATCAGACCAGACCAGCTCAATCCGGTTTTGACCAGCCTGAGCCGGTTTAGAACGGCTCAAAAAAGACCAGAGTGGCTCAAACCGGACCAGAGCGGCTCAAACCGGTTTTTACCAGATGACACCGGATCAAACCGGACCAGACCGGCTCACACCGGTTTTGACCAGATGAGACCGGATCAATCCAGACCACACTGGGTCAAACCGTGTCAAACCAAAAAAGACCGGCCCAGATCGGCTAAATCCGGGCCAAATCGGCTCAAACCGGTTTTGACTGGCTCAAGTCAGACCAGACCGGCTCAAACCGGTTTTGACTGACCTGAACCGGTTTTGACCGGCTCAAACCAGACCACACCGGCTCAGAACGGACCAGACCCGCTCTAACCGGGTTTGACTGGCTCAAACCAGACCAGACCGGCTCAAACCGGTTTTGACCGGATGAGACAGGATAAAACCGGAACAGACCGGCTCAACTCAGATGAAACCGCACCAAACCGGCCCAGACCAGCTGAAACCGGATCAAACAAGACCAGACAGGTCCAGACTGGCTGAAAGCGGGCTACAAAGCGGTTTTGACCGGCTGAAACCAGACCAGACCGGCTCAAACCGGTTTTGACTGGCCTGAGACAGTTGAGAATGGCTCAAACCAGACCAGAGTGGCTCAAACCGGACCAGAGCGGCTCAAACCGATTTTTCCCAGTTGACACCAGATCAAACCGGACCAGACCGGCTCACACCGGATCAAACCGGACCAGACAGGACCGGACCGGCTGAAACCGGATCAACCGGACCAGACCAGCCCAGACAGGCTAAAACCGGTCCAGACCGGCTCAAACTGGTTTTGACCGGCTCAAACCAGACCAGACAGGTTGAAACCGGTTTTGACTGGCTTGAACCGGTTTTGACCGGCTCAAACCAGAGCAGCCCGGCTCAAACCAGACCAGACCGGCTCAAACCGGATTTGAACGGCTCAAAGCGGTTTTCACCGGATCAAACCAGACTCTAGTGGCCCAGACAAGCTGAAACCGGATCAAACCAGAGGAGACCGGCCCAGACCGGCTGAAACCGGGCCACAAACCGGTTTTGACCGCCTCAAACCAGACTAGACCGGCTCAAACCGGTTTTGACCGGCTCAAACCAGACCACACCAGCTCAGACCGGACCAGACACGCTCAAACCGGGTTTGACTGGCTCAAACCAGACCAGACCAGCTCAAACCGGTTTTGACCGGATGAGACAGGATAAAACCGGAACAGACCGGCTCAACTCAGATGAAACCGCACCAAACCGGACCAGACGAGCTGAAACCGGATCAAACAGGACCAGACAGGTCCAGACCGGCTGAAAGCGGGCCACAAAGCGGTTTTGACTGGCCGAAACCAGACCAGACCGGCTCAAACCGGTTTTGACCGGCCTGAGCCAGTTGAGAATGGCTCAAACCAGACCAGAGTGGCTCAAACCGGACCAGAGCGGCTCAAACCGATTTTTCCCAGATGACACCAGATCAAACCGGACCAGACCGGCTCACACCAGATCAAACCGGACCAGACAGGACCGGTCCGGCTGAAACCGGATCAAACCGGACCAGACCGGCCCAGACAGGCTAAAACCGGTCCAGACCGGCTCAAACTGGTTTTGACCGGCTCAAACCAGACCAGACAGGTTGAAACCGGTTTTGACTGGCTCAATCCGGTTTTGACCGGCTCAAACCACTCCAGACCGTCTAAAATCGGATCAAACCGGACCAGACCAGCCATGACCGCCTAAAACTGGGCCACAAACCGGTTTTGACCGGTTCAAACCAGACCAGACCGGCTCAGAGCAGTTTTGACCGGCTTGAACCAGTTTTGACCGGATCCAACCAGACCAGACCGGCTCAAACCGGATTTGACCGGCTCAAAGCGGTTTTCACCGGATCAAACCGGACTCGAGCGGCCCAGACAAGCTGAAACCGGATCAAACCAGAGGAGACCGGCCCAGACCGGCTGAAACCGGGCCACAAACCGGTTTTGACAGCCTCAAACCAGACCAGACTGGCTCAAACCGGTTTTGACCAGCTCAAACCAGACCAGACAGGCTCAATCCGGTCCAGAGCGGCTCAAACCGGTTTTGTCCGGATGACAACGGATCAAACCGGACCAGACTGGCTTACAACGGATCAAACCGGACCAGACAGGCCCAGACCGGCTGAAACCAGATCAAACCAGACGAGAGCGGCACAGACCGGCTAAAACCCGGCCAGACCGGCTCAAACCGGTTTTGACCTGCTCAAACCACACCAGACCGGCTGAAACCGGTTTTGACCGGCTAAAACCGGTTTTGAACGAATGAGACCAGATCAAACTGAATCAGACCGGCCCAGACCGGCTAAAATCGGATCAAACCAGAGCAGACTGGCCCAGACCGCCTAAAACTGGGCCACAAACCGGTTTCGACCGGTTCAAACCAGTCCAGTCCGGCTCCAACCGGTTTTGACCGGCTCAAACCAGAGCCGATCGGCTCAAACAAGACCAGACTGGCTCAAACCGGTTTTGACAGGATCAAAGCGGTTTTGACTGGATCAAACCGGACTCGACCGGCCCAGACCAGCTGAAACCGGGCCACAAACCTGTTTTGACCGGCTGAAACCAGACCCGACTGGCTCAAATCGGTTTTGACCAGCCTGAGCCGGTTTAGACTGGCTCAAACCAGACTAGACCGGCCCAATCCGGACCAGACCGGCTCAAACCGGTTTTGACAGGATAACAACGGATCCAACCGGACCAGACCAGCTCCCACTGGATCAAACCGGATCAGACAGGACCAGACCAGCTGAAACCAGATCAAACCAGACCAGAGCGGCACAGACCGGCTTAAACTGGGCCATACCAGCTCAAACTTGTTTTGACCGGCTCGAACCAGATCAGACAGGTTCAAATCGGTTTTGACTGACTCAATCCGATTTGACCGGCTCAAACCGGTATTGACCGGCTCAAACCACTCCAGTACGGCTAAAACCGGTTTTGACCAGATCAAACCGGTTTTGACCTGATTAGACCAGATCAAACCGGACCAGACTGGCTCAGACAGTCTCGAATCGGTTTTGACTGGCTTCACCAGACCAAACCAGCTCAAACCGGTTTTGACGGGCTCGAACCGGTTTTGACCGGCTCAAACCGGTTTTGACCTGCTCAAACCACAACAGACCGGCTAAAACCGGTTTTGACCAGATGAGACTGGATCAAACAGAATCAGACCGCACCAGACCGGCTAAAATCGGATCAAACCAGACCAGACCGGCCCAGACCGCCTAAAACTGGGCCACAAACGGGTTTTGACCGGCTCAAACCAGACCAGACCAGCTGAAACCAGACCAGACAGGCTCAAAGCAGTTTTGACCGGATGAGACACAATAAAACCGGACCGGACCGGCTCAAATTGGATGAAACCGCACGAGAACGGCCGAGAACAGCTGAAGCCAGAGCAAACCGGACCAGACCAGTCCAGAACGGCTAAAACTGTGCCACAAACCGGTTTTGACGGGCTCAAAACAGTTTTGACCAGCTCAAACCATTCCAGACCGGCTAAAACCGGTTTTCACTGGCCCAAACCGATTTTGACCTGATTAGACCAGATCAAACCAGACCAGAACAGCTCAGACAGGCTCGAATCGGTTTTGACCGGCTTCAACCAGACCAAACTGGCTCAATCCGGTTTTGACTGGCTCGAACCGGTTTTGACCGGCTCAAACCAGACCAGACTGACTCCAACCAGACCAGACCAGCTCAAACCTGTTTTACCGGGTCAAACCGGTTTTGACCTGCTCAAACCACACCAGACCGGCTGAAATCGGTTTTGACCTGATGAGACCATATTAAAACGAACCAGAGAGGCCAAGCCGGCTAAATTCGGATCCAACCAGACCAGACCATCCCAGACCGCCTAAAACTGGGCCACAAACCGGTTTTGACCAGTGCAAACGAGACCAGACCGGCTCAAACTGGTTTTGACCGACCTGAGCCGTTTTGACCGGCTCAAACCAGACCAGTACGGTTCAAACCGGTTTTGACTGCCTTAATTCGGTTTTCACCGGCTGAAACCGGTTTTGACCAGCTCAAACCACTCAAGACCGGGTAAAAGCGGTTTTTAGCGGCTTAAACCGATTTTGACCTGATTACACCAGCTCAAACCAGACCAGACCGGTTCAATCCGGTTTTTACCAGCACAAACCGGTTTTGAACAGCTCTAACCGGTTTTGACCGGCTCAAACCGGTTTTGACCGGCTCAAACCACACCAGACTGGCTGAAACCGGTTTTGACCGGCTAAAACCGGGTTTCACCGGATGAGACCGGATCAAACAGAATCAGACCGGCCCAGACGGGCTAAAATCAGATCAAACTGTAACCGACCGGCCCAGACTGCCTAAAACTGGGCCACAAACTGGTTTTGACTGGTTCACACCAGGCCAGACCGGCTCAAACCGGTTTTGACCGACCTGAGCTGGTTTTCACTGGCTCAAACCAGACCAGACCAGCTCAAACCGGTTTTGACCAGCTGAAAGCGGTTTTGACCGGATCAAACCAGACTCGACGGGCCGAGACCAGCTGAAACCGCATCAAACCGGTTTTGACCGGCCTGAGCCGGTTTAGAACGGCTCAAACCAGACCAGAGCAGCTCAAACCGGTTTTTAGCAGATGACACCGTATCAAACTGGACCAGACCGGCTCACACCGGATCAAAACGGACCAGACAGGCCCAGACTGGCTGAAACCGGATCAAACCGGACGAGACCGGCCCAGACTGGCTAAAACCGGGACGGGCCAGACCGTCTCAAAACGGTTTTGACCGGCTCAAACCAGACCAGACCGGTTGAAACCGGTTTTGACTGACTCAATCCGGTTTTGACCGGCTCAAACCACTCCAGACTGGCTAAAACCGGTTTTCACCAGCTCAAACCGGTTTTGACCTGATTAGACCAGATCAAACCGGACCAGACCAGCTCAGACAGGCTCGAATCGGTTTTGACTGGCGTCAACCAGACCAAACCGACTCAAACCGGTTTTGACCGGCTCGAACTGGTTTTGATCGGCTCAAACCAGACCAGACCGGCTCAAACCAGATCAGACCGGCTCAAACCTGTTTTGACCGGTTCAAACCGGTTTTGAACTGCTCAAACCACACCAGACCGGCTGAAACCGGTTTTGACCTGCTAAAACCGGTTTTGATCGGATCAAACCGAATCAGACCAGCCCAGACCAGCTAAAATCCGATCAAACTGTACCAGACCGGCCCATACCGCCTAAAACTGGACCACAAACCGGTTTTGACCGGTTCAAACCAGACCAGACCGATACAATCCGATTTTGACCAGCTCAAACCGGTTTTGAACGTCTCGAACAGGTTTGACCGGCTCAAACCACACCAGACCGGCTCAAACCGGTTTTGACCGGCTGAAACCGATTTGGACCGGATGAGACCGTATCAAAGCGGACCAGACGGGTCCAGTCCGGCTAAAATTGCCTCAAACCGGACCAGAGTGGCCCAGACCACCTAAAACTTGGCCAAACCGGCTCAAACCTATTTTGACCGGCTCAAACCACACCAGGCCGGCTCAAACCGGTTTTGACCGGCTGAAACCACCGTAGACTGGCTCAAACCGGTTTTGACCGGCTGAAACCGATTTTGACCATATGAGACCAGATCAAACCGGACCAGATGGGCCCAGACCAGCTAAAAACAGATAAAACCGGAACAGAACCGCCCAGACCGCCTAAAACTGGGCCAAACCGTCTCAAACCTATATTGACCGGATCAAACCAGACCAGACCAGCTCAAACCGGTTTTGACCGGCTCAAACCACAACAGACCCGCTGAAATCGGTTTTGACTGGGTAAAACCGGTTTTGACCGGATGAGACCAGATCAAACTGAATCAGACCAGCCCAGACCGGCTAAAATCGGATCAAACAGGACCAGACCGGCCCAGACCGCCTAAAACTGGGACATAAACCGGTTTTGACCGGTTCAAACCAGGCCAGACCGGCTCAAACCGGTTTTGACTGGCTCAAAGCAATTTTGACCGGAGCAAACTGGACTTGACTGGTGCAGACCAGCTGAAACCGCATTGAACCGGACCAGACCGGCCAAGACCGGCTAAAACCAGGCCACAAACCGGTTTTGACTGGCTCAAACCAGATCAGACCGGCTGAAACCGGAACAGACCGGCTCAAATCGGTTTTGACCAGCTCGAACTGGTTTTGACCGTCTCAAACCAGACCAGACCGGCTCAAACCAGACCAGACTGGCTCAAACCGGTTTTGACCGGCTCAAACCAGACTAGACCGGCTCAAACCAGAGCAAACTGGACCATACCGGCCCAGACCACCTAAAACCATGCCAAACCGGCTCAAACCTATTTCGACCGGCTCCAACCAGACCAGACTGGGTCGAACTTGTTTTGACGGGCTCAAACCAGACCTGACCGGCTCAACCCGATTTTGACCAGATTAGACCAGATCAAACTGGACCAGACCTTCTCAAACCGTCTCATACCGGACCAGACCAGCACAAAAAGGCTCAAACCAGCTTAAACCGAACCAGACCGGCCCAGACAGGTTAAAACCGGGCCACACCAGCTCAATCAGATTTTGACCGGCTGAAACAAGACCAGACAGGCTCAAACAAGACCAGACTGGCTCAAACCGGTTTTGACTGGCTTAAACCAGAAGAGACTGGCTCAAACCGGTTTTGACAGGATGAGACAGGATAAAACCGGACCAGACTGGCTCAAACCGGATGAAACCGCACCAGACCAGCCGAGAACAGCTGAAGCCGGAGCAAACCGGACCAGACCGGGGCAGACCGGCTAAAACCGGGCCACAAACTGGTTTTGACCAGCTCAAACCAGACCAGACCAGCTGAAACCGGATCATACCGGATCAGCCCAGCACAAACCGGCTCTATCCGGCTCAAAACGAACCAGATCGGCGCAGATGGGCTAAACCGGGCCAAACCGGCTCAATCAGGTTTTGAGCGGCTCAAACCAGACCAGACCACCTCAAACCAGACCAGACGGGCTCAAACCGGTTTTGACCGGCTCACACCAGAAGCGACCGGCTCAACCGGTTTTGACCGGATGAGACAGGATAAAACCAGACCAGACCGGCTTAAACCAAATGAAACCGCACCAGACCGGCCGAGAACAGCTGAAACCGGAGCAAACGGGACCAGACCGGGCCAGACCAGCTAAAAACGGGCCACAAACCGGTTTTGATCGGCTCAAACCAGATCAGAACGGCTCAAACTGCTTTTGACCAGCTCCAACCGGTTTTGACCGGCTCAAACCAGACCATAGTGGCTCAAACCAGACCAGACCAGCTTCAACCGGTTTTGACTGGTTCAAACCGGATTTGACCGGATGAGACACTATAAAACAGGAGCAGACTGGCACAAACCGCTTGAAAACGCACCAGACCGGCCCAGAAGAGCTGAAGCTGGAACAAACCGGAGCAGACCGACCCAGAACGGCTAAAACCGGGCCACAAACCAGTTTTGACTGGCTCAAACCAAACCAGTCCGGCTGAAACCGGTTTTGACAGGCCTGAGCCAGTTTTGACCAGCTCAAACCAGACCAGACCGACTCAAACCGGGCCAGACCAGCTCAAAACGGTTTTCACCGGCTCAAACCAGACCAGACCGGTTCAAACCGGTTTTGACTGGCTCAATCCGGTTTTAACTGGATCAAATCGGTTTTGACCGGCTCAAACCACTGCAGACCGGCTAAAACAGGTTTTCACCGGCTCAAAGCGGTTTTGACCTTATTAGACTGAATCAAACCGAACCAGACCGGCTGAAACCGGTTTTGACTGACCTGAGCCGGTTTTGACGGGATGAGACCGGATCAACCCGAATCAGACCAGCCCAGAACGGCTAAAATCGGATCAATCCGGACCAGACCGGCCCAGAACGCCTAAAACTGGGCCACAAACCGCTTTTGACCGGTGCAAACCAGACCAGACCGACTCAAACCGGTTTTGACCGTCCTGAGCCGGTTTTGACCGTCTCCAACCAGACCTGACCGGTTCAAACCGGTTTTGACTGCCTCAATCTGGTTTTGACTGGCTGAAACCGGTTTTGACCGGCGCAAACCGGTTTTGACCGGCTCAAAGCGGTTTTGACCGGATCAAACCAGACTCTACCGGCCCAGATGAGGTGAAAGCGGATCAAACAGGACCACAACGGCCCAGACCGGCTGAAAGCGGGACACAAAGTGGTTTTGACTGGCTCAAACCAGACCAGACCGGCTCAAACCGGTTTTGAACAGCCTGAGCCGGTTTACAATGGCTGAAACCAGACCAGAGCGGCTCAAACCGGACCAGAGCGGCTCAAACCGGTTTTGACCGGATGACAACGGATCAAACCGGACCAGACTGGCTCACACTGGATCAAACTTGATTAGACAGGCCCAGACTGACTGAAACCGGATCAAACCAGACCAGACCGGCTCAAACCGGTTTTGACCGTCCTGAGCCGGTTTTGACCGGCTCCAACCAGACCAGACCGGTTCAAACCGGTTTTGACTGCCTCAATCCGGTTTTGACTGCCTGAAACCGGTTTTGACCGGCTCAAACCGGTTATGACCGGCTCAAAGCGGTTTTGACCGGATCAAACCAGACTCTACCGGCCCAGATGAGCTTAAAGTGGATCAAACAGGACCAGACCAGCCCAGACTGGCTGAAAGCGGGCCACAAAGTGATTTTGACCGGTTGAAACCAGACTAGATAGGCTCAAACCGATTTTGACCGACCTGAGCCGGTTTTGACCGACTCCAACCAGACCTGACCGGTTCAAACCGGTTTTGAGTACCTCAATCCGGTTTTGACCGGCTGAAACTGGCTTTGACCGGCTCAAACCGGTTTTCACCAGCTCAAAGCGGTTTTGACCGGATCAAACCAGACTCTACCGGCCCAGATGAGCTGAAAGCGGAACAAACAAGACCAGAATGGGCCAGACCGGCTGAAAGAGGGCCACAAAGCGGTTTTGACTGGCTGAAACCAGACCAGACCGGATCTAACAAGACCAGACCGGCTCAAACCGGTTTTTACTGGCTCAAACCAGACCAGACCGGCTGAAACCGGTTTTGACCGGATTACACCGGATCAAACCGGACCAGATGGGCTCACACCGGTCAAGCCGGACCAGACAGGCCCAGACTGGCTGAAACCGGATCAAACCAGCCCAGACCCGCCTAGACCACCTAAAACTGGGTCGCAACTCGGTTTTGACCGGTTCAAACCAGACGAGACCGGCTCAAACCGGTTTTGACTGACCTGAGCCGGTTTTGACCGGCTCAAATCATACCAGACGGGCTAAAACCAGTCCAGACCAGCTCAAACCGGTTTTGACCGTCGCAGACCGGCTGAAACCGGGCCACAAACCGGTTTTGACCGGCTCAAATCAGACCAGAACGGCTCAAACCAGTTTTGACTGACCTGAGCTTGTTTTGACCGGCTCAAATCATACCAGACGGGCAAAAACCAGTCCAGACCAGCTCAAACCGGTTTTGACCGGTGCAGACCGGCTGAAACCGGGCCACAAACCGGTTTTGACCGGCTCTAACCAGACCAGACCGGCTCAAACTGGTTTTGACCGGCTCAAACCAAACCAGAGCGGCTCAATACGGAGCAGAGCGGCTCAATCCGGTTTTGACCGGATGACAACCAATCAAACCGGACCAGACTGCCTCACACCAAATCAAACCGGACCAGACAGGCCCAGACGGGCTGACACCGGATCAAACCGGACCAGACCGGCCCAGACAGGCTAAAACCGGGCCAGACCGGCTCAAACTGTTTTTGACCGGCTCAAACCAGTCCAGAGAGGTTGAAACCGGTTTTGACTGGCTCAATCTGGTTTTGACCGGCTCAAACCACTCCAGACCATCTAAAATCGGATCAAACCGGACCAGACCAGCCATGAAAAACCGGGCCACAAACCGGTTTTGACCGGCTCAAACCAGACCAGACCGGCTCAATCCGGAGCAGAGCGGCTCAAACCGGTTTTGAGCATATGAAAACCGATCAAACCGGACCAGACTGCCTCACACCAAATCAAAACGGACCAGACAGGCCCAGACCGGCTGAAACCGGATCAAATCAGACGAGAGCGGCACAGACCGGCTAAAACCGGGCCAGACTGGCTCAAAACGATTTTGACCGGCTCAAACGAGACCAGACAGGTTCAAACCGGTTTTGACTGGCTCAATCTGGTTTTGACCGGCTCAAACCGGTTTTGACCAGCTCAAACCAGACCAGACTGGCTCAAACCAGAGCAGACCGGCTCAAACCGGTTTTGACCGGCTCAAAACGATTTTGACCTGCTCAAACCACACCTGACCGGCTGAAACCGGTTTTGACCGGCTCAAACCACTCCAGACCGGGTAAAACCGGTTTTCAGCGGCTTAAAACGGTTTTGACCTGATTAGACCAGCTCAAACCAGACCAGAATGGTTCAATGCGGTTTTGACCGGCACAAACCGGTTGTGAACGGCTCGAACTGGTTTTGAGTGGCTCAAACCACACCAGACCGGCTGAAACCGGTTTTGACCAGCTAAAACCGGGTTTGACCAGATGAGACCGGATCAAACCGAATCAGACTGGCCCAGACCGGCTAAAATCGGATCAAACCGTACAAGATTGGGCCGAACCAGACTGGCCCAGACAGGCTACAACCGGGCCAAACCGGCTCGAACCGGTTTTGACCGGCTCAAACCAGACCAGACAGGTTCAAACCGGTTTTGACTGGCTCAATCCGGTTTTGACCGGCTCAAACTGGTTTTGACCAGCTCAAACCACACCAGACCGGCTAAAACCGGTTTTCAACGGCCCAAACCGGTTTTGACCTGATTAGACCGGGTCAAACCGGACCAGACCGGCTCAGACAGGCTCGAACTGGTTTCGAGTCACTTCAACCAGACCGAACCGGCTCAATCGGGTTTTGACAGGCTCGAACCAGTTTTGACCAGCTCAAACCAGACCAGACCGACTCAAACCGGGCCAGACCAGCTCAAAACGGTTTTCACCGGCTCAAACCAGACCAGACCGGTTCAAACCGGTTTTGACTGGCTCAATCCGGTTTTAACTGGATCAAATCGGTTTTGACCGGCTCAAACCACTGCAGACCGGCTAAAACAGGTTTTCACCGGCTCAAAGCGGTTTTGACCTTATTAGACTGAATCAAACCGAACCAGACCGGCTGAAACCGGTTTTGACTGACCTGAGCCGGTTTTGACGGGATGAGACCGGATCAACCCGAATCAGACCAGCCCAGAACGGCTAAAATCGGATCAATCCGGACCAGACCGGCCCAGAACGCCTAAAACTGGGCCACAAACCGCTTTTGACCGGTGCAAACCAGACCAGACCGACTCAAACCGGTTTTGACCGTCCTGAGCCGGTTTTGACCGTCTCCAACCAGACCTGACCGGTTCAAACCGGTTTTGACTGCCTCAATCTGGTTTTGACTGGCTGAAACCGGTTTTGACCGGCGCAAACCGGTTTTGACCGGCTCAAAGCGGTTTTGACCGGATCAAACCAGACTCTACCGGCCCAGATGAGGTGAAAGCGGATCAAACAGGACCACAACGGCCCAGACCGGCTGAAAGCGGGACACAAAGTGGTTTTGACTGGCTCAAACCAGACCAGACCGGCTCAAACCGGTTTTGAACAGCCTGAGCCGGTTTACAATGGCTGAAACCAGACCAGAGCGGCTCAAACCGGACCAGAGCGGCTCAAACCGGTTTTGACCGGATGACAACGGATCAAACCGGACCAGACTGGCTCACACTGGATCAAACTTGATTAGACAGGCCCAGACTGACTGAAACCGGATCAAACCAGACCAGACCGGCTCAAACCGGTTTTGACCGTCCTGAGCCGGTTTTGACCGGCTCCAACCAGACCAGACCGGTTCAAACCGGTTTTGACTGCCTCAATCCGGTTTTGACTGCCTGAAACCGGTTTTGACCGGCTCAAACCGGTTATGACCGGCTCAAAGCGGTTTTGACCGGATCAAACCAGACTCTACCGGCCCAGATGAGCTTAAAGTGGATCAAACAGGACCAGACCAGCCCAGACTGGCTGAAAGCGGGCCACAAAGTGATTTTGACCGGTTGAAACCAGACTAGATAGGCTCAAACCGATTTTGACCGACCTGAGCCGGTTTTGACCGACTCCAACCAGACCTGACCGGTTCAAACCGGTTTTGAGTACCTCAATCCGGTTTTGACCGGCTGAAACTGGCTTTGACCGGCTCAAACCGGTTTTCACCAGCTCAAAGCGGTTTTGACCGGATCAAACCAGACTCTACCGGCCCAGATGAGCTGAAAGCGGAACAAACAAGACCAGAATGGGCCAGACCGGCTGAAAGAGGGCCACAAAGCGGTTTTGACTGGCTGAAACCAGACCAGACCGGATCTAACAAGACCAGACCGGCTCAAACCGGTTTTTACTGGCTCAAACCAGACCAGACCGGCTGAAACCGGTTTTGACCGGATTACACCGGATCAAACCGGACCAGATGGGCTCACACCGGTCAAGCCGGACCAGACAGGCCCAGACTGGCTGAAACCGGATCAAACCAGCCCAGACCCGCCTAGACCACCTAAAACTGGGTCGCAACTCGGTTTTGACCGGTTCAAACCAGACGAGACCGGCTCAAACCGGTTTTGACTGACCTGAGCCGGTTTTGACCGGCTCAAATCATACCAGACGGGCTAAAACCAGTCCAGACCAGCTCAAACCGGTTTTGACCGTCGCAGACCGGCTGAAACCGGGCCACAAACCGGTTTTGACCGGCTCAAATCAGACCAGAACGGCTCAAACCAGTTTTGACTGACCTGAGCTTGTTTTGACCGGCTCAAATCATACCAGACGGGCAAAAACCAGTCCAGACCAGCTCAAACCGGTTTTGACCGGTGCAGACCGGCTGAAACCGGGCCACAAACCGGTTTTGACCGGCTCTAACCAGACCAGACCGGCTCAAACTGGTTTTGACCGGCTCAAACCAAACCAGAGCGGCTCAATACGGAGCAGAGCGGCTCAATCCGGTTTTGACCGGATGACAACCAATCAAACCGGACCAGACTGCCTCACACCAAATCAAACCGGACCAGACAGGCCCAGACGGGCTGACACCGGATCAAACCGGACCAGACCGGCCCAGACAGGCTAAAACCGGGCCAGACCGGCTCAAACTGTTTTTGACCGGCTCAAACCAGTCCAGAGAGGTTGAAACCGGTTTTGACTGGCTCAATCTGGTTTTGACCGGCTCAAACCACTCCAGACCATCTAAAATCGGATCAAACCGGACCAGACCAGCCATGAAAAACCGGGCCACAAACCGGTTTTGACCGGCTCAAACCAGACCAGACCGGCTCAATCCGGAGCAGAGCGGCTCAAACCGGTTTTGAGCATATGAAAACCGATCAAACCGGACCAGACTGCCTCACACCAAATCAAAACGGACCAGACAGGCCCAGACCGGCTGAAACCGGATCAAATCAGACGAGAGCGGCACAGACCGGCTAAAACCGGGCCAGACTGGCTCAAAACGATTTTGACCGGCTCAAACGAGACCAGACAGGTTCAAACCGGTTTTGACTGGCTCAATCTGGTTTTGACCGGCTCAAACCGGTTTTGACCAGCTCAAACCAGACCAGACTGGCTCAAACCAGAGCAGACCGGCTCAAACCGGTTTTGACCGGCTCAAAACGATTTTGACCTGCTCAAACCACACCTGACCGGCTGAAACCGGTTTTGACCGGCTCAAACCACTCCAGACCGGGTAAAACCGGTTTTCAGCGGCTTAAAACGGTTTTGACCTGATTAGACCAGCTCAAACCAGACCAGAATGGTTCAATGCGGTTTTGACCGGCACAAACCGGTTGTGAACGGCTCGAACTGGTTTTGAGTGGCTCAAACCACACCAGACCGGCTGAAACCGGTTTTGACCAGCTAAAACCGGGTTTGACCAGATGAGACCGGATCAAACCGAATCAGACTGGCCCAGACCGGCTAAAATCGGATCAAACCGTACAAGATTGGGCCGAACCAGACTGGCCCAGACAGGCTACAACCGGGCCAAACCGGCTCGAACCGGTTTTGACCGGCTCAAACCAGACCAGACAGGTTCAAACCGGTTTTGACTGGCTCAATCCGGTTTTGACCGGCTCAAACTGGTTTTGACCAGCTCAAACCACACCAGACCGGCTAAAACCGGTTTTCAACGGCCCAAACCGGTTTTGACCTGATTAGACCGGGTCAAACCGGACCAGACCGGCTCAGACAGGCTCGAACTGGTTTCGAGTCACTTCAACCAGACCGAACCGGCTCAATCGGGTTTTGACAGGCTCGAACCAGTTTTGACCAGCTCAAACCAGACCAGAACGACTCAAACCAGACCAGACCGGCCAAACCGGTTTTGACCGGCTCAAACCGGTTTTCACCTGCTCAAACCACACCAGACCGGCTGTAACCGGTTTTGACCGGCTATAATCGGTTTTGACCGGATGAGACCGGATCAACCCGAATCAGACCGGCCCAGACCGGCTAAAATCGGATCAAACCGGTCCAGACCAGCCCAGACCGCCTAAAACTGGGCCACAAACCGGTTTTGACCGGTGCAAACCAGACCAGACCGGCTCAAGCCTGTTTTGACCATCCTGAGCCGGTTTTGACCGGCTCCAACGAGACCAGACCGGTTCAAACCCGTTTTGACTGACTCAATCCGATTTTGACCGGCTGAAACCGGCTTTGACCGGCTGAAACCGGTTTTGACCGCTCAAAACAGTTTTGACCGTATCAAACCAGACTCTACCGGCCCAGATGAGCTGAAAGCGGATCAAACAGGACCAGACTGGGCCAAACCGGCTGAAAGCGGGCCACAAAGCGGTATGGACCGGCTGAAACCAGACCAGAGAGGCTCATAGTGATTTTGACCGACCTGAGCCGGTTTTGACCGGCTGAAACCAGACCAGACCGGATCTAACAAGACCAGACCGGCTCAAACCGGTTTTTACTGGCTCAAACCAGACCAGACCGATGAAACCGGTTTTGACCGCATGACACCGGATCAAACCGGACCAGACGGGCTCACACCAGTTCAAGCCGGACCAGACAGGCCCAGACCGGCTGAAACCGGATCAAACCAGCCCAGACACGCCCAGACCACCTAAAACTGGGCCACAACTCGGATTTGACAGGTTCAAACCAGACGAGACCAGCTCAAACCGGTTTTGACTGACCTGAGCCGGTTTTGACCGGCTCAAATCATACCAGACGGGCTAAAACCAGTCCAGACCAGCTCAAACCGGTTTTGACCGGTGCAGACCGACTGAAACCGAGCCACAAACCGGTTTTGACCGGCTCAAACCAGACCAGACTGACTCAAACCGGTTTTGAAAGGCTCAAACCAGACCAGACCGGCTCAATACGGAGCAGAGCGGCTCAAACCGGTTTTGACCGGATGACAACCAATCAAACCGGACCAGACTGCCTCACACCAAATCAAACCGGACCAGACAGGCCCAGACCGGCTGACACCGGATCAAACCGGACCAGACCGGCCCAGACAGGCTAAAACCGGGCCAGACCGGCTCAAACTGGTTTTGACCAGCTCAAACCAAACCGGAGAGGTTGAAACCGGTTTTGACTGGCTCAATCCGGTTTTGACCGGCTCAAACCACTCCAGACCATCTAAAATCGGATCAAACCCGACCAGACCAGCCATGACCGCCTAAAACCGGGCCACAAACCGGTTTTGACCGGCTCAAACCAGACCAGACCGGCTCAAACCGGTTTTGACCGGCTCAAACCAAACCTGACCGGCTCAATCCGGAGCAGAGCGGCTCAAAACCGGTTTTGACCGGATGAAAACCGATCAAACCGGACCAGACTGCCTCACACCAAATCAAACCAGACCAGACAGGCCCAGACCCGCTGAAACCGGATCAAATCAGACGAGAGCGGCACAGACCGGCTAAAACCGGGCCAGACTGGCTCAAACCGATTTTGACCGGCTCAAACCAGACCAGACAGGTTCAAACCGGTTTTGACTGGCTCAATCTGGTTTTGACCGGCTCAAACCAGTTTTGACCAGCTCAAACCAGACCAGACCGGCTCAAACCAGAGCAGACCGGCTCAAACCGGTTTTGACCGGCTCAAAACGATTTTGACCTGCTCAAACCACACCAGACCGGCTGAAACCGGTTTTGACCGGCTCAAACCACTCCAGACCGGGTAAAACCGGTTTTCAGCGGCTTAAACCGGTTTTGACCTGATTAGACCAGCTCAAACCAGACCAGAATGGTTCAATGCGGTTTTGACCGGCACAAACCGGTTGTGAACGGCTCGAACCAGTTTTGACTGGCTCAAACCACACCAGACCGGCTGAAACCGGTTTTGACCAGCTAAAACCGGGTTTGACCGGATGAGACCGGATCAAACCGAATCAGACTGTCCCAGAACGGCTACAATCCGATCAAACCGTACCCGACCGCCGCAGACTGCCTAAAACTGGGCCACAAACCGGTTTTGACCAGTTCAAGCCAGGCCAGACCGGCTCAAACCGATTTTGACAGACCTGAGAAGGTTTTCAACGGCTCAAACCAGACCAGACCGGCTCAAACCGGTTTTGACCGGCTCAAAGCGGTTTTGGGCTCAAAGCGGTTTTGACGGGATCAAACCAGACTCGACCGGCACAGACAAGCTGAAACCGGATCAAAAAGGACCAGACTGGCTCACGCCGGATCAAACCGGACCAGACAGACCCAGACTGGCTAAAACAGAATCAAACCGGACAAGACCGTTCCAGACTGGCTAAAACCCGGGCCAGACCAGCTCATACCGGTTTTGACCGGCTCAAACCAGACCAGACCGGTTCAAACCGGTTTTGACTGGCTCAATCCGGTTTTGACCGGATGAAACCACTCCAGACCGGCTAAAACCGGTTTTCACTGGCTCATACCGGTTTTGACCTGATTAGACCGGATCAAACCGGACCAGACCGGCTCAGACAGGCTCGAATCGGTTTTGACTGGCTTCAACCAGACCAAATCAGCTCAAACAGGTTTTTGACCGGCTCGAACCAGTTTTGACCGGCTCAAACCAGACCAGACCGGCTCAAACCAGACGAGATCGGCTCAAACCTGTTTTGACCAGGTCAAACCGGTTTTGAACTGCTCAAACCACACCAGACCGGCTGAAACCACACCAGACCGGCTCAAACAGGTTTTGACCGACCTGTGCCGGTTTTGACCGGCTCAAACCAGACCAGACCGGTTCAAACCGGTTTTGACTGCTTCAATTCGGTTTTGACCAGCTGAAACCGGTTTTGACAGGCTCAAAGCGGTTTTGACCGGATCAAACCAGACTCTACCAGTCCAGATCAGTTGAAAGCGGATCAAACAGGACCAGGCCGGCCCAGACCAGCTGAAAGCAGGCCACAAAGCTCTTTGAACGGATGAAACCATACCAGACTGGCTCAAACCGACTTTGACCGACCTGAGCCAGTTTTCACCGGCTCAAAACAGACCAGACCAGCTCAAACCGGTTTTGACCGGCTCAAAGCGGTTTTGATCGGATCAAACCAGTCTCGACCGGCACAGACGAGCTGAAACCGGATCAAACGGGACCACACCGGCCCAGACCGGCTGAAAGCGGGCCACAAAGCAGTTTTGACCGGCTGGAAACCAGACCAGACTGGCTCAAACCGGTTTTGACCGGCCTGATCCGGTTTAGAACGGCTCAAACCACACCAGAGCGGCTCAAACCGGACGAGAGCGGCTCAAACCGGTTTTTACCAGATGACAACGGATCAAACCAGACCAGACCGGCTCACACCGGATCAAACCGGACCAGACAGACCCGGACCGGCTGAAACCGGATCAAACCAGACCAGACCGGCCCAGACTTGCTATAACCGGGCCAGACCGGCTCAAACCGGTGTGTGACCGGCTCAAACCAGACCAGACTGGCTCAAACCAGACCAGACCGGCTCCAACCTGTTTTGACCGGGTCAAACCGGTTTTGAAACTGCTCAAACCACACCAGACAGGCTGAAACGGTTTTGACCGGCTAAAACCGGTTTTGACCGAATGAGACCGGATCAAACCGAATCAGACGGGCTCAGACTAGCTAACATCGGATCAAACTGGACCAGACCGGCTCAGACCGCCTAAAACTGGGCCACAATCCGGTTTTGACCGGTACAAACCAGACCAGAGAGGCTCAAAGCGGTTTTGACCGGCTCGAACCGGTTTTTGACCGGCTCAAACCAGAGCAGACCGGCTCAAACCCGACCAGACCGGCTCAAACCGGTTTTGACCAGCTCAAAGCAGTTTTGACCGGATCAATCTGGACTCGACCGGCCCCATACCAGCTGAAACTGGATCAAACCGGAGCAGACCGGCCCAGACCGGCTGAAACCGGGACACAAACCGGGTTTTTGACCGGCTCAAACCAGACCAGACCGGCTCAAACCGGTTTAGACTGGCTCAAACCAGACCAGACAGGCTCAATCCGGACCAGAGCAGCTCAAAACCGGTTTTGACCGGATGACAATGGATCAAACCGGACCAGACTGGCTCACACAGGATCAAACCGGACCAGACAGGCCTAGACCGGCTGAAACTGGATCAAACCAGATGAGAGCGGAACAGACCGGTTAAAACCGGGCCAGACCGACTCAAACTGGTTTTGACCAGCTCAAACCAGACCTACAGGTTCAAATAGGTTTTAACTGACTCAATCCGATTTTGACCAGCTCAAACCGGTTTTGACCAGCTCAAACCACTCCAGACCGGCCTAAAACCGGTTTTCAACGGTCCAAACCGGTTTTGACCTGATTAGACCGGGTCAAACCGGACCAGACCGGCTCAGACAGGCTCGAATTTTTTTCGACTGACTTCAACCAGACCAAACCAGCTCAATCCAGTTTTGACTGGCTCAAACCAGACCAGGCCAGCTCAAACCAGACCAGACCGGCTCAAACCTGTTTTGACCGGGTCAAACCGGTTTTGGACAGCTCAAACCACACCAGACAGGCTGAAACCGGTTTTGACCGGCTAAAACCTGTTTTGACCGGATGAGGCCGGATCAAACCGAATCAGACTGGCCCAGACCGGCTACAATCCGATCAAACCGTACCCGACCGCCGCAGACTGCCTAAAACTGGGCCACAAACCGGTTTTGACCAGTTCAAGCCAGGCCAGACCGGCTCAAACCGATTTTGACAGACCTGAGAAGGTTTTCAACGGCTCAAACCAGACCAGACCGGCTCAAACCGGTTTTGACCGGCTCAAAGCGGTTTTGACGGGATCAAACCAGACTCGACCGGCACAGACAAGCTGAAACCGGATCAAAAAGGACCAGACTGGCTCACGCCGGATCAAACCGGACCAGACAGGCCCAGACTAGCTAAAACAGAATCAAACCGGACAAGACCGGTCCAGACTGGGCTAAAACCGGGCCAGACCAGCTCAAAACCGGTTTTGACCGGCTCAAACCAGACCAGACCGGTTCAAACCGGTTTTGACTGGCTCAATCCGGTTTTGACCGGATGAAACCACTCCAGACCGGCTAAAACCGGTTTTTGACCGGCTCAAAGCGGTTTTTGACGGGATCAAACCAGACTCGACCCGGCACAGACAAGCTGAAACCGGATCAAAAAAGGACCAGACTGGCTCACACCGGATCAAACCGGACCAGACAGGCCCAGACTGGCTAAAACAGAATCAAACCGGACAAGACCGGTCCAGACTGGCTAAAACCGGGCCAGACCAGCTCAAACCGGTTTTGACCGGCTCAAACCAGACCAGACCGGTTCAAACCGGTTTTGACTGGCTCAATCCGGTTTTGACCGGATGAAACCACTCCAGACCGGCTAAAACCGGTTTTCACTGGCTCATACCGGTTTTGACCTGATTAGACCGGATCAAACCATACTCTACCAGTCCAGATCAGTTGAAAGCGGATCAAACAGGACCAGGCCGGCCCAGACCAGCTGAAAGCGGGCCACAAAGCTGTTTTGACCGGATGAAACCATACCAGACTGGCTCAAACCGACTTTGACCGACCTGAGCCGGTTTTCACCGGCTCAAAACAGACCAGACCAGCTCAAACCGGTTTTGACCGGCTCAAAGCCGTTTTGATCGGATCAAACCAGTCTCGACCGGCACAGACGAGCTGAAACCGGATCAAACAGGACCACACCGGCCCAGACCGGCTGAAAGCGGGCCACAAAGCGGTTTTGACCAGCTGAAACCCAGACCAGACCGGCTCAAACCGGTTTTGACCGGCCTGAGCCCATTTAGAATGGCTCAAACCACACCAGGGCGTCTCAAAACGGACGAGAGTGGCTCAAACCGGTTTTTACCAGATGACAACGGATCAAAACCAGACCAGACCGGCTCACACCGGATCAAACTGGACCAGACAGGCCCGGACCGGCTGAAACCGGATCAAACCGGACCAGACCGGCCCAGACTGGCTATAACCGGGCCAGACCGGCTCAAACCGGTGTTGACCGGCTCAAACCAGACCAGACTGGCTCAAAAGAGACCAGACCGGCTCCCAACCTGTTTTTGACCGGGTCAAACCGGTTTTGAACTGCTCAAACCACACCAAACAGGCTGAAAACGGGTTTTGACCGGCTAAAACCGGTTTTGACCGAATGAGACCGGATCAAACCGAATCAGACAGGCCCAGAGTAGCTAACATCGGATCAAACCGGACCAGACCGGCCCAGACCACCCTTGTACAAACCAGACCAGACCGGCTCAAGGCGGTTTTGACCGGCTCGAACCGGTTTTGACCCGGCTCAAACCAGAGCAGACCGGCTCAAACCAGACCAGACCGGCTCAAACCGGTTTTGACCGGCTCAAAGCAGTTTTGACCAGATCAAACCGGACTCGACCGGCCCATTCCAGCTGAAACTGGATCAAACCGGAGCAGACCCTCCCAGACCGGCTGAAACCGGGACACAAACCGGTTTTGACCGGCTCAAACCAGACCAGACCGGCTCAAAACGGTTTAGACCGGATCAAACCAGACCAGACAGGCTCAATCCGCACCAGAGCGGCTCAAACCGGTTTTGACCGGATGACAATGTATCAAACCAGACCAGACTGGCTCACACAGGAGCAAACCGGACCAGACAGGCCAAGATCGGCTGAAACCGGATCAAACCAGATGAGAGTGGAACAGACTGGCTAAAACCGGGCCAGGACCGACTCAAATTGGTTTTGACCGGCTCAAACCAGACCTACAGGTTCAAATAGGTTTTAACTGAACTCAATCCGATTTTGACCAGCTCAAACCACTCCAGACCGGCTAAAAGTGGTTTTCAACGGCCCAAACCGGTTTTTGACCTGATTAGACCGGGTCCAACCAGACCAGACTGGCTCAGACAGGCTCGTATTGTTTCGACTGACTTCAACCAGACCAAACCGGCTCAAACCGGTTTTGACCAGCTCGAACCGGTTTTGACCAGCTCAAACCAGACGAGACCGGCTCAAACTGGTTTTGACCTGCTCAAACCACACCAGACCGGCTGAAACCGGTTTTGACTGGGTAAAACCGGTTTTGACCGGATGAGACCAGATCAAACCGAATCAGACCGGCCCAGACCGGCTAAACTCGGATCAAACCGGACCAGACCGGCCCAGACCGCCAAAAAGTGGGCCCACAAACCGGTTTTGAACGGTGGTAAACCAGACCAGAATGGGTCAAACCGGTTTTGACCGACCTGAGCCGGTTTTGACTGGCTCCAAACAGACCAGACCGGTTTCAAACCGGTTTTGACTGCCTCAATCCGGTTTTGACCGGCTGAAACCGGTTTTATACCGGCTCAAACCACTCCAGACCGGGGTAAGAAACCGGCTTTCAGCGGCTTAAACCGGTTTTGACCTGATTAGAGCAGCTCAAACCAGACCAGAACGGTTCAATGCGGTTTTTGACCAGCACAAACCGGTTTTGAACGGCTCAAACCGGTTTTGACCGGCTCAAACCACACCAGACCGGCTGAAACCGGTTTTGACCAGCTAAAACCGGGTTTGACCAGATGAGACCGGATCAAACCGAATCAGACTGGCCCAGACCGGCTAAAATCGGATCAAACCGTACCCGACCGGCCCAGACTGCCTAAAACTGGGCCACAAACCGGTTTTGACCGGTTCAAACCACCAGACAGTCTCAAGCCAGTTTTGACCGGCTCAAAGCGGTTTTTGACCGGATCAAACCAGACTCTACCGGCCCAGATCAGCCGAAAGCAGATCAAAGAGGACCAGACCGGCCCAGACCGGCTGAAAGCGGGCCACAAAGCTGTTTTGACCGGCTGAAACCAGACCAGACCGGCTCAATCCGGTTTTGACCAGCCTGAGCGGTTTAGAACGGATCAAAAAAGACCAGAGCGGCCCAAACCGGACCAGAGTGGCTCAAACCGGTTTTTACCAGAGGACACCGGATCAAACCGGACCAGACCGGCTCACACCGGTTTTGACCAGACGAGACCGGATCAATCCAGACCAGACTGGGTCAAACCGTATCAAACCAAAAAAGACCGGCCCAGATCGGCTAAATCCGGGCCAAATCGGCTCAAACCGGTTTTCACTGGCTCAAGCCAGAGCAGACCGGCTCAAACCGGTTTTGACCGACCTGAACCGGTGTTGACCGGCTCAAACCAGACCACACCGGCTCAGACCGGACCAGACCCGCTCAAACTGGGTTTGACCAGCTCAAACCAGACCAGACCGGCTCAAACCGGTTTTGACCGGATGAGACAGGATAAAACCGGAACAGACCGGCTCAACTCAGATGAAACCGCACCAAACCGGCCCAGACCAGCTGAAACCGGATCAAACAGGACCAGACAGGTCCCAGACCGGCTTAAAGCAGGCCACAAAGCGGTTTTTGACCAGCTGAAACCAGACCAGACCGGCTCAAAACGGTTTTGACCGGCCTGAGCCAGTTTAGAATGGCTCAAACCAGACCAGACTGGCTCAAACCGGACCAGAGCGGCTCAAACCGATTTTTCCCAGATGACACCACATCAAACTTGACCAGACCGGCTCACACCGGATCAAACCAGACCAGACAGGACTGGACCGGCTGAAACAAGATCAAACCGGACCAGACCGGCCCAGACAGGCTAAAACCGGGCCAGACCGGCTCAAACTGGTTTTGACCAGCTCAAACCAGACCAGAGAGGTTGATACCGGTTTTGACTGGCTCAATCCGGTTTTGACCGGCTCAAACCACTCCAGACCGTCTAAAATCGGATCAAACCGGACCAGAACAGCCATGACCGCCTAAAACTGGGCCACAATGCGGTTTTGACCGGTTCAAACCAGACCAGACCTGCTCAAAAGCGGTTTTGACCAGCTCGAACCGGTTTTGACCGGCTCAAACCAGAGCACACCGGCTCAAACCAGACCAGACTGGCTCAAACCGGTTTTGACCAGCTCAAAGTGGTTTTCACCGGAACAAACGGGACTCGAGCAGCCCAGACAAGCTGAAACCGAATCAAACCAGAGGAGACCGGCCCAGACCGGCTGAAACCGGGCCACAAACCGGTTTTGACTGCCTCAAACCAGACCAGACCGGCTCAAACCGGTTTTGACCTGCTCAAACCACACCAGACCGGCTGAAACCGATTTGGACCGAATGAGACCAGATCAAACTGAATCAGACCGGCCCAGACCGGCTAAAATCGGATCAAACCGGACCAGACCGGCCCAGACAGCCTAAAACTGGGCCGCAAACCGGTTTTGCCCTCTCAAACCAGACCAGACTGGCTCAAACCAGACCAGACCTGCTCAAACCGGTTTTGACTGGCTCCAACCAGACCAGACCGCCTCAAACCAGATCAAACTGGAACAGACCGGCCCAGACCGCCTAAAACCATGCCAAACCGGCTCAAACCTATTTTGAACGGCTCCAACCAGACCAGACTGGGTCGAACCTGTTTTGACAGGCTCAAACCAGACCTGAAAAACTCAAACCTGTTGTGACCAGATTAGACTGGATCAAACCGGACCAGACCTTCTCAAACCGTATCATACCGGACCAGACTAGCAGAAACAGGCTCACACCGGCTCAAACCGAACCAGAACGGCCCAGACAGGCTAAAACGGGGCCAAACCAGCTCAATCATATTTTGACTGGCTCAAACCAGACCAGACAAGCTCAAACAAGACCAGACACGATCAAACCGGATATGACCGGCTTAAACCAGAAGAGACTGGCTCAAACCGGTTTTGACCGGATGAGACAGTTTAATACCGGACCAGACCGGCTGAAATTGGATGAAACCGCATCAGACCGGCCAGGAACAGCTAAAGCTGGAGCAAACCAGACCAGACCGGGCCAGACCGGCTGAAACCGGGCCACAAACCGGTTTTGATCGGCTCAAAGCAGACCAGGCCGGCACAAACGGGTTTTGACCGGCTCGAACCAGACCAGACCGGCTCAAACCAGACCAGACTGGCTCAAACCGGTTTTGACCAGATAAGACCGGATCAATCCGGACCAGACCGGCTCAAACCGCATCAAACCAGAAAAGACCGGCCCAGACCGGCTGAATCCGGGCCAAATCAGCTCAAACCGGGTTTCAGACCAGACCGGCTCAAACCGGTTTTGACCGACCTGAACCGGTTTTAACCGGCTCAAATGAGACCAGACCGGCTCAAACCGGACTAGAACGGCTCAAATCTGTTTTGACCGACCTGAGACGGTTTTCACCGGCGCAAACCAGACCAGACCGGTTCAAATCGGTTTTGACAGCCTCAATTCGGTTTTGACCGGCTGAAACCGGTTTTGACCAGCTCAAACCACTCCAGACAGGGTAAAACCGGTTTTTACCGGCTTAAACCGGTTTTGACCTGATTAGAACAGCTCATACCAGACCAGAACGGTTTTAATGCGGTTTTGACCGGCACAAACCGGTTTTGAACGGCTTGAACCGGTTTTGACTGGCTCAAACCACACCAGACCGGCTGAAACCGGTTTTGACCGGCTAAAACCGGGTTTGACCAGATGAGACCGGATCAAACCGAATCAGACCAGCCCAGACCGGCTAAAAACGCATCAAACCGGACCAGACCGGCCCAGACCGCCTAAAACTGGGCCACAAACCGGTTTTGACCATCTCAAACCAGACCAGACCGGCTCGAACCAGACCAGACCTGCTCAAACCGGTTTTGACCTGCTCAAACCACACCAGACCGGCTGAAACCGGTTTTGACAAGATGAGACCAGATCAAACCGAATCAGACCAGCGCAGACCGTCTGAAATCGGATCGAACCGGACCAGACCGGCACAGACCGCCTAAAACTGGGCCACAAACCGGTTTTGACCGACTCAAACCAGACCAGACCGGCTCAATCCGGACCAGAGCGGATCAAACCGGTTTTGACCGGATGTCAACGGATCAAACCGGACCAGACTGGCTCACACCGGATCAAACTGGCCCAGACAGGCCCAGACCGGCTGAAAGCGGATCAAACCAGACGAGAGCGACACAGACCGGCTAAAACCGGGCCAGACCGGCTAAATCCGGTTTTGAACGGCTCAAACCAGACCAGACAGGTTCAAACCGGCTTTGACTGGCTCAATCCGGTTTTGACCGGCTCAAACCGGTTTTGACCAGCTCAAACCACTCCAGACCGCCTAAAACCGGTTTTAAACGGCCCAAACCGGTTTTGACCTGATTAGACCGGGTCAAACAGGACCAGACCGGCTCAGATAGGCCCGAATTGGTTTCGACTGATTTCAACCATACCAAACCGGCTCAATCTGGTTTTGACCGGCTCAAACCAGTTTTGACCAGCTCAAACCAGACCAGAATGACTCAAAACCAGACCAGACCGGCCAAAACCGGTTTTGACAGGCTCAAACCGGTTTTGACCTGCTCAAACCACACCAGAGCGGCTGAAACCGTTTTGACCGGCTATAACCGGTTTTGACCGGATGAGACCGGATCAACCCGAATCAGACCGGCCTAGACCAGCTAAAATCGGATCAAACCGGACCAGACCGGCCCAGACCGCCTAAAACTGGGCCACAAACCGGTTTTGACCGGTGCAAACCAGACCAGACCGGTTCAAACCGGTTTTGACTGCCTCAATCCGGTTTTGACCGGCTGAAACCAGCTTTGACCGGCTCAAACCGGTTTTCACCGGCTCAAAGCGGTTTTGACCGGATGAAACCAGACTCTACCGGCCCAGATGAGCTGAAAGCGGATCAAACAGGACCAGACAGGGCCAGACCGGCTGAAAGCGGGCCACAAAGCGGTTTTGACCGACTGAAACCAGACCAGAGAGGCTCATACCGATTTTGACCGACCTGAGCCAGTTTTGACCGGCTCAAACCAGACCAGACTGGATCTAACAAGACCAGACTGGCTCAAAACCGGTTTTTACTGGCTCAAACCAGACCAGACCGGCTGAAACCGGTTTTGACAGGATTACACCGGATCAAACCGGACCAGAAGGGCTCACACCGGATCAAGCCGGAACAGACGGGCCCAGACCGGCTGAAACCGGATCAAACCAGCCCAGACCCGCCCAGACCACCGAAAACTGGGTCGCAATTCGGTTTTGACCGGTTCAAACCAGACGAGACCGGCTCAAACCGGTTTTGACTGACCTGAGCCGGTTTTGACCGGCTCAAATCATACCAGACGGGCTAAAACCAGTCCAGACCAGCTCAAACCGGTTTTGACCGGCGCAGACCGGCTGAAACCGGGCCACAAACCGGTTTTGACCAGCTCAAACCAGACCAGACCGGCTCAAACCGGTTTTGACCGTCCTGAGCCGGTTTTGACCGGCTCCAACCAGACCAGACCGGTTCAAACCGGTTTTGACTGCCTCAATCCGGTTTTGACCGGCTGAAACAGGCTTTGACGGGCTCAAACCGGTTTTCACCGGCTCAAAGCGGTTTTGACCGGATGAAACCAGACTCTACCGGCCCAGATGAGCTGAAAGCGGATCAAACAGGACCAGACAGGGCCAGACCGGCTGAAAGCGGGCCACAAACCGGTTTTGACCAGCCCAAACCAGACCAGACCGGCTCAAACCGGTTTTGACCGGCCTGAGCCGATTTAGACCGGCTCAAACCAGACCAGACCGGCTCAATCTGGAGCAGAGCGGCTCAAACCAGTTTTGACCGGATGACAACCGATCAAACCGGACCAGACTGCCTCACACCAAATCAAACCGGACCAGACAGGCCCAGACCGGCTGAAACTGGATCAAATCAGACGAGAGCATCACAGACCGGCTAAAACCGGGCCAGACTGTCTCAAACCGGTTTTCACCGGCTCAAACCAGACCAGACAGGTTCAAACCGGTTTTGACTGGCTCAATCCGGTTTTGACCGGCTCAAACAAGTTTTGACCAGCTCAAACCAGACCAGAACGCCTCAAACCAGAGCAGACCGGCTCAAACCGGTTTTGACCGGCTCAAAATGATCTTGACCTGCTCAAACCACACCAGACTGACTGAAACCGGTTTTGACTGGCTAAAACCGGTTTTGACCGGATGAGACCAGATCAAACCGAATCAGACCGGCCCAGACCAGCTAAAATCGGATCAAACCGGACCAGACCGGCCCAGATCGCCTAAAACTGGGCCACAAACTGGTTTTGACCGGTACAAACCAGACCATACCGGCTCAAACCGGTTTTCACCGACCTGAGCCGGTTTTGACCGGCTGAAACCAGACCACACCGGTTCAATCCGGAGCAGAGCGGCTCAAACCGGTTTTGACCGGATGACAACCGATCAAACCGGACCAGACTGCCTCACACAAAATCAAACCAGACCAGGCAGGCCCAGACTGGCTGAAACCGGATCAAATCAGACGAGAGCGGCACAGACCGGCTAAAATCGGGCCAGACTGGCTCAAACCGGTTTTGACTGGCTCAAACCAGACCAGACAGGTTCAAACCGGTTTTGACTGGCTCAATCCGGTTTTGACCGGCTCAAACCGGTTTTGACCAGCTCAAACCACTCCAGACTGGCTAAAACCGGTTTTCAACGGCTCAAACCGGTTTTGACCAGCTCAAAGCAGACCAGACCGGCTCAAACCGGTTTTGACCTGCTCAAACCACACCAGACCGGCTGAAACCGATTTTGAACGGCTAAAACCAGTTTTGACCGAATGAGACCAGATCAAACTGAATCAGACCGGCCCAGACCGGCTAAAATCGGATCAAACAGGACCAGACCGGCCCAGACCGCCTAAAACTGGGCCGCAAACCGGTTTTGCCCTCTCAAACCAGACCAGACTGGCTCAAACCAGACCAGACCTGCTCAAACCGGTTTTGACTGTCTCCAACCAGACCAGACCGCCTCAAACCAGATCAAACTGGACCAGACCAGCCCAGACCGCCTAAAACCATGCCAAACCGGCTCAAACCTATTTTGAACGGCTCCAACCAGACCAGACTGGGTCGAACCTGTTTTGACAGGCTCAAAACCAGACCTGAATAACTCAAACCTGTTGTGACCAGATTAGACTGGATCAAACCGGACCAGACCTTCTCAAACCGTATCATACCGGACCAGACCAGCAGAAACATGCTCACACCAGCTCAAACCGAACCAGAACGGCCCAGACAGGCTAAAACGGGGCCAAACCGGCTCAATCATGTTTTGACTGGCTCAAACCAGACCAGACCGGCTCAAACAAGACCAGACTGGCTCAAACCGGTTTTGACCAGCTTAAACCAGAAGAGACTGGCTCAAACCGGTTTTGACCGGATGAGACAGGATAAAACCGGACCAGAGCGGCTCAAATTGGATGAAACCGCATCAGACCGGCCCGGAACAGCTAAAGCTGGAGCAAACCGTACCAGACCGGGCCAGACTGGCTGAAACTGGGCCACAAACCGGTTTTGATCGGCTCAAAGCAGACAAGGCCGGCACAAACGGGTTTTGACTGGCTCGAACCAGACCAGACCGGCTCAAACCAGACCAGACTGGCTCAAACTGGTTTTGACCAGATGAGACCGGATCAATCCGGACCAGACCGGCTCAAACCGCATCTAACCAGAAAAGACTGGCCAGACCGGCTGAATCCGGGCCAAATCGGCTCAAACCAGTTTTGACAGGCTCAAACCAGACCAGACCGGCTCAATCCGGTTTTGACCGAACTGAACCGGTTTTGACCGGTTCAAATGAGACCAGACCAGCTCAAACCAGACTACAATGGCTCAAATCTGTTTTGACCGACCTGAGCCCGTTTTCACCGGCTCAAACCAGACCAGACCGGTTCAAATCGGTTTTGACTGCCTCAATTCGGTTTTGACCGGCTGAAACCGGTTTTGAGCAGCTCAAACCACTCCAGACCGGGTAAAACCGGTTTTTACCGGCTTAAACCGGTTTTGACCTGATTAGACCAGCTCAAACCTGACCAGAACGGTTCAATGCGGTTTTGACCGGCACAAACCGGTTTTGAACGGCTTGAACCGGTTTTGACTGGCTCAAACCACACCAGACCGGCTGAAACCGGTTTTGACCGGCTAAAACCGGGTTTGACCGGATGAGACCAGATCAAACCGAATCAGACCGGCCCAGACCGGCTAAAAACGGATCAAACCGGACCAGACCGGCCCAGACCACATAAAACTGGGCCACAAACCGGTTTTGACCGTCTCAAACCAGAGCAGACCGGCTCACACCAGACCAGACCTGCTGAAACCTGTTTCGACTGGCTCAAACCAGACCAGACCAGCTCAAACCGGATCAAACTGGACCAGACCGGCTCACACCGGATCAAACCGGACCAGACAGGACCGGACTGGCTGAAACCGGATCAAACCGGACCAGATCGCCCCAGACAGGCTAAAACCGGTCCAGACCGGCTCAAACTGGTTTTGACCGGCTCAAACCAGACCAGACAGGTTGAAACCGGTTTTGACTGGCTCAATCCGGTTTTGACCGGCTCAAACCACTACAGACCGTCTAAAATCGGATCAAACCGGACCAGACCAGCCATGACCGCCTAAAACTGGGCCACAAACCGGTTTTGACCGGTTCAAACAAGACCGGACCGGCTCAAAGCGGTTTTGACCGGCTTGAGCCGGTTTTCACCGGCTCAAACCAGAGCAGACCGGCTCAAACCAGACCAGACAGGCTCAAACCGGTTTTGACCGGCTCAAAGCGGTTTTCACCGGATCAAACCGGACTCGAGCGGCCCAGACAAGCTGAAACCGGATCAAACCAGAGGAGACTGGCCCAGACCGGCTGAAACCGTGCCACAAACCGATTTTGACCGCCTCAAACCAGACCAGACCCGCTCAAACCGGTTTTGACCGGCTCAAACCAGACCAGACAGGCTCAATCCGGTCCATAGCAGTTCAAACCGGTTTTGACCAGATGACAACAGATCAAACCGGACCAGACTGGCTTACAACGGATCAAACCGGACCAGACAGGCCCAGACCGGCTGAAACCAGATCAAACCAGACGAGAGCGGCACAGACCAGCTAAAACCGGGCCAGACCGGCTCAAACTGGTTTTGACCTGCTCAAACCACACCAGACCGGCTGAAACCAGTTTTGACCGGCTAAAACCGGATTTGACCGAATGAGAACAGATCAAACCGAATCAGACCGGCCCAAACCAGCTAAAATTGGATCAAACCGGAGCAGACTGGCCCAGACCTCCTAAAACGGGGCCACAAACCGGTTTTGACCGGTTCAAACCAGTCCAGACTGGCTCAAACCGGTTTTGACCGGCTCAAACAAGAGCCGATCGGCTCAAACCAGACCAGACCGGCTCAAACCGGTTTTTACCGGATGAAAGCGGTTTTGACCGGATGAAACCGGACTCGACTGGCCCAGACCAGCTGAAACCGGGCCACAAACCTGTTTTGACCGGCTGAAACCAGACCCGACTTGCTCAAACCAGTTTTGACCAGCCTGAGCCAGTTTAGACCGGCTCAAACCAGACTAGACCGGCCCAATCCAGACCAGACCGGCTCAAACCGGTTTTGATGGGATGACAATGGATCAAACCGGACGAGACCGGCTCCCACTGGATCAAACCGGACCAGACAGGAGCAGACCAGCTGAAACCAGATCAAACCAGACCAGAGCGGCACAGACTGGCTAAAACTGGGCCATACCAGCTTAAACTGGTTTTGACCGGCTCAAACCAGATCAGACAGTTTCAAATCGGTTTTGACTGGCTCAATCCGGTTTTGACCGGTTCAAACCGGTATTGACCGGCTCAAACCACTCCAGAACGGCTAAAACCGGTTTTGACTGGCTCAAACCGGTTTTGACCTGATTAGACCAGATCAAACCGGACCAGACCGGCTCAGACAGTCTCGAATTGGTTTTGACTGGCTTCAACCAGACCAAACCAGCTCAAAACGGTTTTGACGGGCTCTAACCGGTTTTGACCGGCTCAAACCGGTTTCGACCTGCTCAAACCACATCAGACCGGCTAAAACCGGTTTTGACCGGATGAGACTGGATCAAACAGAATAAGACCGCCCCAGACCGGCTAAAAGCGGATCAAACCAGACCAGACCGGCCCAGACCGCCTAAAACTGGGCCACAAACGGATTTTGACCGGCTCAAACCAGACCAGACCAGCTCAAACCAGACCATACAGGCTCAAAGCGGTTTTGACCGGATGAGACACAATAAAACCGGACCGGACCGGCTCAAATCGGATGAAACCGCACCAGAACGGCCCAGAACAGCTGAAGCCGGAGCAAACCGGACCAGACCGGTACAGACTGGCTAAAACCGGGCCAGACCGGCTCAAACCGGTGTTGACCGGCTCAAACCAGACCAGACCGGCTCAAACCAGACCAGTCCGGCTCAAACCTGTTTTGACCGGGTCAAACCGGTTTTGAACTGCTCAAACCACACCAGACACGCTGAAACGGGTTTTGACCGGCTAAAACCGGTTTTGACCGAATGAGACCGGATCAAACCGAATCAGACGGGCCCAGACTAGCTAACATCGGATCAAACCGGTCCAGACCGGCCCAGACCGCCTAAAACTGGGCCACAATCCGGTTTTGACTGGTACAAACCAGACCAGACCGGCTCAAAGAGGTTTTGACCGGCTCGAACCGGTTTTGACCGACTCAAACCAGAGCAGACCGGCTCAAACCCAACCAGACTGGCTCAAACCGGTTTTGACCGGCTCAAAGCAGTTTTGACCGGTTCAAACCGGACTCGACCGGCCCATACCAGCTGAAACTGGATCAAACCGGAGCAGACCGGCCCAGACCGGCTGAAACCGTGCCACAAACCGTTTTTGATCGGCTCAAAACAGACCAGACCAGCTCAAACCGGTTTAGACCAGCTCAAAACAGACCAGACAGGCTCAATCCTTACTAGAGCGGCTCAAACTGGTTTTGACCGGATGACAATGGATCAAACCGGACCAGACTGGCTCACACAGGATCAAACCGGACCAGACAGGCCTAGACCGGCTGAAACCGGATCAAACCAGATGAGAGCGGAACAGACCGGCTAAAACCGGGCCAGACCGACTCAAACTGGTTTTGACCGGCTCAAACCAGACCTACAGGTTCAAATAGGTTTTAACTGACTCAATCCGATTTTGACCAGCTCAAACCGGTTTTGACCAGCTCAAACCACTCCAGACCGGCTAAAACCGGTTTTCAACGGCCCAAACCGGTTTTGACCTGATTAGACCAGGTCAAACCGGACCAGACTGGCTCAGACAGGCTCGAATTGGTTTTGACTGGCTTCAACCAGACCAAACCAGCTCAAACCGGTTTTGACTGGCTCGAACCACTTTTGACCGGCTCAAACCAGACCAGACCGGCTCAAACCAGACCAGATCGGCTCAAACCTGTTTTGACCAGGTCAAACCGGTTTTGAACTGCTCAAACCACACCAGACCGGCTGAAACCACACCAGACCGGCTCAAACAGGTTTTGACGGACCTGTGCCGGTTTTGACCAGCTCAAACCAGACCAGACCTGTTCAAACCGGTTTTGACTGCCTCAACTCGGTTTTGACCGACTGAAACCGGTTTTGACCGGCTCAAAGCCGTTTTGACCGGATCAAACCAGACTCTACCAGTCCAGATCAGTTGAAAGCGGATCAAAGAGGACCAGGCCGCCCCAGACCAGCTGAAAGCGGGCCACAAAGCTGTTTTGACCGGATGAAACCATACCAGACCGGCTCAAACCGACTTTGACCGACCTGAGCTGGTTTTCACCGGCTCAAAACAGACCAGAACGGCTCAAACCGGTTTTGACCAGCTCAAAGCCGTATTGATCGGATGAAACCAGTCTCGACCGGCACAGACGAGCTGAAACCGGATCAAACGGGACCACACCGGCCCAGACAGGCTGAAAGCGGGCCACAAAGCGGTTTTGACCAGCTGAAACCAGACCAGACCGGCTCAAACCGGTTTTGACCATCCTGAGCCCGTTTAGAACGGCTCAAACCACACCAGAGCGGCTCAAACCGGACGAGAGTGGCTCAAACCGGGTTTTACCAGATGACAACGGATCAAACCAGACCAGACCGGCTCACACCGGATCAAACCGGACCAGACAGGCCTGGACCGGCTGAAACCAGATCAAACCGGACCAGACCGGCCCAGACTGGCTAAAACCAGGCCAGACCGGCTCAAACCAGTGTTGACCGGCTCAAACCAGACCAGACCGGCTCAAACCAGACCAGTCCGGCTCAAACCTGTTTTGACCGGGTCAAACCGGTTTTGAACTGCTCAAACCACACCAGACACGCTGAAACGGGTTTTGACCGGCTAAAACCGGTTTTGACCGAATGAGACCGGATCAAACCGAATCAGACGGGCCCAGACTAGCTAACATCGGATCAAACCGGTCCAGACCGGCCCAGACCGCCTAAAACTGGGTCACAATCCGGTTTTCACCGGTACAAACCAGACCAGACCGGCTCAAAACGGTTTTGACCGGCTCGAACCGGTTTTGACCAGCTCAAACCATAGCAGACCGGCTCAATCCAGACCAGACCGGCTCAAACCGGTTTTGACCGGCTCAAAGCAGTTTTGACCAGATCAAACCGGACTCGACCGGCCCATTCCAGCTGAAACTGGATCAAACCGGAGCAGACCGGCCCAGACCGGCTGAAACCGGGACACAAACCAGCTTTGACCGGCTCAAACCAGACCAGACGTGCTCAAACCGGTTTAGACCGGCTCAAACCAGACCAGACATGCTCAATCCGGACCAGAGTGGCTCAAACCGGTTTTGACCGGATGACAATGGATCAAACCGGACCAGACTGGCTCACACAGCGTCAAACCGGACCAGACAGGCCGAGATCGGCTGAAACCGGATCAAACCAGATGAGAGCGGAACAGACGGGCTAAAACCGGGCCAGACCGACTCAAACTGGTTTTGACCGGCTCAAACCAGACCTACAGGTTCAAATCGGTTTTAACTGACTCAATCCAATTTTGACCAGCTCAAACCAGTTTTGACCAGCTCAAACCACTCCAGACCAGCTAAAACCGGTTTTCAACGGCCCAAACCGGTTTTGACCTGATTAGACCGGATCCAACCGGACCAGACTGGCTCAGACAGGCTCGAATTGGTTTCGACTGACTTCAACCAGACCAAACCGGCTCAATCCGGTTTTGACCGGCTCGAACCGGTTTTGACCAGCTCAAACCAGACCAGACCGGATCAAACCGGTTTTGACCTGCTCAAACCACACCAGACCGGCTGAAACCGGTTTTGACTGGGTAAAACCGGTTTTGACCGGATGAGACCAGATCAAACCGAATCAGACCGGCCCAGACCGGCTAAACTCGGATCAAACCGGACCAGACCGGCCCAGACCGCCAAAAACTGGGCCACAAACCGGTTTTGAACGGTGCAAACCAGACCAGTCTGGGTGAAACCGGTTTTGACCGACCTGAGCCGGTTTTGACCAGGTCCAAACAGACCATACCGGTTCAAATCGGTTTGGACTGCCTCAATCCGGTTTTGACCGGCTGAAACCTTTTATACCAGCTCAAACCACTCCAGACCGGGTAAAACCGGTTTTCAGCGGCTTAAACCGGTTTTGAGCTGATTAGACCAGCTCAAACCAGACCAGAACGGTTCAATGCGGTTTTGACCGGCCAAAACCGGTTTTGAACGGCTCAAACCGGTTTTGACCGGCTCAAACCACACCAGACCAGCTGAAACCGATTTTGACCGGCTAAAACCGGGTTTGACCAGATGAGACCGGATCAAACCGAATCAGACCGGCCCAGACAGGCTAAAATCGGATCAAACCGTACCCGACCGGCCCAGACTGCCTAAAACTGGGCCACAAACCGGTTTTGACCGGTTCAAACCACCAGACAGTCTCAAGCCGGTTTTGACCAGCTCAAAGGGGTTTTGACCGGATCAAACCAGACTCTACCAGCCCAGATCAGCTGAAAGCGGATCAAAGAGGACCAGACCGGCCCAGACCGGCTGAAACAGGGCCACAAAGCAATTTTGACCGGCTGAAACCAGACCAGACCGGCTCAATCCGGTTTTGACCCGCCTGAGCCGGTGTAGAACGGCTCAAAAAATACCAGAGCGGCTCAAACCGGACCAGAGCGGCTCAAACTGGTTTTTACCAGAGGACACCGGATCAAACCGGACCAGACCGGCTCACACCGGTTTTGACCAGACGAGACCGGATCAATCCAGACCACAGTGGGTCAAACCGTATCAAACCAAAAAAGACCGGCCCAGATCGGCTAAATCCGGGTCAAATCGGCTCAAACCGGTTTTGACTGGCTCAAGCCAGACCAGACCGGCTCAAACCGGTTTTGACCGACCTGAACCGGTGTTGACCGGCTCAAACCAGACCACACCGGCTCAGACTGGACCAGACCCGCTCAAACCGGGTTTGACCGGCTCAAACCAGAGCAGACAGGCTCAAACCGGTTTTGACCGGATGAGACAGGATAAAACCGGAACAGACCGGCTCAACTCAGATGAAACCGCACCAAACCGGCCTAGACCAGCTGAAACCGGATCAAACAGGACCAGACAGGTCCAGACCGGCTGAAAACGGGCCACAAAGCGGTTTTGAGACTGAAACCAGACCAGACCGGCTCAAACCGGTTTTGACCGGCCTGAGACAGTTTAGAACGGCTCAAACCAGACCAGACAAGCTCAATCCGGTCCAGAGCGGCTCAAACCGGTTTTGACCGGATGACAACGGATCAAACCGGACCAGACTGGCTTACAACGGATCAAACCGGACCAGACAGGCCCAGACCGGCTGACACCAGATCAAACCAGACGAGAGCGGCACTGACCGGCTAAAACCGGGCCAGACCGGCTCAAACCGGTTTTGACCTGCTCAAACCACACCAGACCGGCTGAAAGTGGTTTTGACCGGCTAAAACCGGTTTTGACCGAATGAGACCGGATCAAACCGAATCAGACCGGCCCAAACCGGCTAAAATCGGATCAAACTGGAGCAGACTGGCCCAGACCGCCTAAAACGGGGCCACAAACCTGTTTTGACTGGTTCAAACCAGTCCAGACCGGCTCAAACCGGTTTTGACCGGCTCAAACCAGAGCCGATCGGCTCAAACCAGACCAGACCGGCTCAAACCGGTTTTGACCGGATCAAAGCGGTTTTGACCGGATCAAACCGGACTCGACCGGCCCAGACCAGCTGAAACCGGGCCACAAACCGGTTTTGACTGGCTGAAACCAGACCCGACTGGCTCAAACCGGTATTGACCAGCCTGAGCCAGTTTAGAACGGCTCAAACCAGACTAGACAGGCCCAATCCGGACCAGACCGGCTCAAACCGGTTTTGACAGGATGACAACGGATCAAACCGGACCAGACCGGCTCCCACCGGATCAAACCGGACCAGACAGGACCAGACCGGCTGAAACCAGATCAAACCAGACCAGAGCGGCACAGACTGGCTAATACTGGGCCATACCACCTCAAACTGGTTTTGACCAGCTCATACCAGATCAGACAGGTTCAAATCGGTTTTGACTGGCTCAATCCGGTTTTGACCGGCTCAAACCGGTATTGACCGGCTCAAACCACTCCAGAACGGCTAAAACCGGTTTTGACCAGATCAAACCGGTTTTGACCTGATTAGACCGGATCAAACTGGACCAGACCGGCTCAGACAGTCTCGAATTGGTTTTGACTGGCTTCAACCAGACCAAACCAGCTCAAACCGGTTTTGACGGGCTCGAACCGGTTTTGACCGGCTCAAACCGGTTTTGACCTGCTCAAACCACAACAGACTGGCTAAAACCAGTTTTGACCGGATGAGACTGGATCAAACAGAATCAGAACGCCCCAGACCGGCTAAAATCAGATCAAACCAGACCAGACCGGCCCAGACCGCCTAAAACTGGGCCACTGACGGGTTTTGACTGGCTCAAACCAGACCAGACCAGCTCAAACCAGACCAGACAGGCTCAAAGCGGTTTTGACCGGATGAGACACAATAAAACCGGACCGGACCGGCTCAAATCGGATGAAACCGCACCAGAACGGCCAAGATCATCTGAAGCCGGAGCAAACCAGACCAGACTGGTCCAGAACGGCTAAAGCCGTGCCACAAACCGGTTTTGACGGGCTCAAACCGGTTTTGACCAGCTAAAACCATTCCAGACCGGCTAAAACCGGTTTTCACCAGCCCAAACCGATTTTGACCTGATTAGACCAGATCAAACCGGATCAGACCAGATCAGACAGGCTCAAATCAGTTTTGACTGGCTTCAACCATACCAAACCGGCTCAAACCGGTTTTGACCGGCTCAAACCAGACCAGACTGGCTCCAACCAGACCAGACCAGCTCAAACCTGTTTTACCGGGTCAAACCGGTTTTGACCTGCTCAAACCACACCAGACCGGCTGAAATCGGTTTTGACCAGATGAGACCGTATTAAAATGAACCAGAGTGGCCAAGACCGGCTAAATTCAGATCCAACCAGACCAGACCATCCCAGACCGCCTAAAACTGGGCCACAAACCGGTTTTGACCAGTGCAAACGAGACCAGACCGGCTCAAACCGGTTTTGACCGACCTGAGCCGTTTTGACCGGCTCAAACCAGACCAGTCCGGTTCAAACCGGTTTTGACTGCATTAATTCGGTTTTGACCGGCTGAAACCAGTTTTGACCAGCTCAAACCACTCCAGACCGGGTAAAACCGGTTTTTACCGGCTTAAACCGATTTTGACCTGATTACACCAGCTCAAACCAGACCAGACCGTTTCAATCCGGTTTTGACCAGCACAAACCGGTTTTGATCGTCACAAACCGCTTTTGAATGGCTCGAACCGGTTTTGACCAGCTCAAACCACACCAGACCGGGTGAAAACGGTTTTGACCAGCTAAAACCGGGTTTAACCGGATGAGACCGGATCAAACAGAATCAGACCGGCCCAGACCGGCTAAAATCAGATCAAACTGTAACCGACCGGCCCAGACTGCCTAAAACTGGGCCACAAACTGGTTTTGACCGGTTCAAACCAGGCCAGACCGGCTGAAACCGCTTTTGACCGACCTGAGCCGTTTTTCACTGGCTCAAACCAGACCAGACCAACTCAAACCGGTTTTGACCAGCTGAAAGCGGTTTTGACCGGATCAAACCAGACTCGACGGGCCCAGACCAGCTGAAACCGCATCAAACAGGACCAGACCGGACCAGACAGGCTGTAAGCGGGCCACAAAGCGGTTTTGACTGACTGAAACCAGACCAGACCGACTCAAACAGGTTTTGACCAGCCTGCGCCGGTTTAGAACGGCTCAAACCAGACCAGAGCGGCTCAAACCGGTTTTTAGCAGATGACACCGGATCAAACCAGACCAGACCAGCTCACACCGGATCAAACCGGACCAGACAGGCCCAGACTGGCTGAAACTAGATCAAACCGGAGCAGACCAGCTCAGACTGGCTAAAACCGGGCCGGGCCAGACCGCCTCAAACCGGTTTTGACCGGCTCAAACCATATCAGACCGGTTGAAACTGGTTTTGACTGGCTCAATCCGGTTTTGACCGGCTCAAACCACTCCAGACAGGCTAAAACCGGTTTTCACCAGCTCAAACCGGTTTTGACCTGATTAGACCAGATCAAACCGGACCAGACCAGCTCAGACAGGCTCGAATCGTTTTTGACTGGCGTCAACCAGACCAAACCGGCTCAAACCGGTTTTGACCGGCTCGAACCGGTTTTGATCAGCTCAAACCAGACCAGACCGACTCAAACCAGACCAGACTGGCTCAAAGCGGTTTTGACCAGCTCAAACCGGTTTTGACCTGCTCAAACCACAACAGACCCGCTGAAATCGGTTTTGACTGGCTAAAACCGGTTTTGACCGGATGAGACCAGATCAAACTGAATCAGACCGGCCCAGACCAGCTAAAATCGGATCAAACTGGACCAGACGGGCCCATACCGCCTAAAACTGGACCACAAACCGGTTTTGACCGGTTCCAACCAGACCACACCGATACAATCCGATTTTGACCAGCTCAAACCGGTTTTGAACGTCTCGAACCGGTTTTGACCGGCTAAAACCACACCAGACCGGCTCAAACCGGTTTTGACCGGCTGAAACCGATTTGGACTGGATGAGACCGTATCAAACCGGACCAGACGGGTCCAGTCTGGCTAAAACTGCCTCAAACCGGACCAGAGCGGCCCAGACCGCCTAAAACTGGGCCAAACCGTCTCAAACCTATTTTGACTGGCTCAAACCACACCAGACCGGCTCAAACCAGCTTTGACGGGATGACAACGGATCAAACTGGACCAGACTGGCTCCCACCGGATCAAACCGGACCAGACAGGACCAGACCAGCTGAAACCAGATCAAACCAGACCAGAGAGGCACAGACCGGCTAAAACTGGGCCATACCAGCTCAAACTGGTTTTGACCGGCTCAAACCAGATCAGACAGTTTCAAATCGGTTTTGACTGGCTCAATCCGGTTTTGACCGGCTCAAACCGGTATTGACCGGCTCAAACCACTCCAGAACGGCTAAAACCGGTTTTGACCAGCTCAAACCGGTTTTGACCTGATAAGACCAGATCAAACCGGACCAGACCGGCTCAGACAGTCTCGAATCAGTTTTGACTGGCTTCAACCAGACCAAACCAGCTCAAACCGGTTTTGACGGGCTCTAACCGGTTTTGACTGGCTCAAACCGGTTTTGACCTGCTCAAACCACAACAGACCGACTGAAACCGGTTTTGACCGGCTAAAACCAGTTTTGACAGGATGAGACCAGATCAAACCGAATCAGACCGGCCCAGACAAGCTAAAATCTGATCAAACCGGACCAGACCGGCCCAGACCGCCTAAAACTGGGCCACAAACAGGTTTTTACCGGCACAAACCAGACCATACTGGCTCAAACCGGTTTTGACTGACCTGAGCCGGTTTTGACTGGCTGAAACCAGACCACACCGGTTCAAACCGGTTTTGACTGCCTCAATCCGGTTTTGACCGGCTGAAACCGGTTTTGACCGGCTCAAACCACTCCAGACCGGGTAAAACTGGTTTTCAGCGGCTTAAACCGGTTTTGACCTGATTAGACCAGCTCAAACCAGACCAGAATGGTTCAATGCGGTTTTGACCGGCACAAACCGGTTGTGAATGGCTGGAACCGGTTTTGACCGGCTCAAACCACACCAGACCGGCTGAAACCGGTTTTGACCGGCTAAAACCGGGTTTGACCAGATGAGACCGGATCAAACCGAATCAGACTGCCCCAGACCGGCTAAAATCGGATCAAACCGTACCAGACTGGGCCGAACCAGACTGGCCCAGACAGGCTACAACCGGGCCAAACCGGCTCAAACCGGTTTTGACCGGCTCAAACCTGACCAGAGAGGTTCAAATCGGTTTTGACTGGCTCAATCCAGTTTTGACCGGCTCAAACCGGTTTTGACCAGCTCAAACCATTCCAGACCGGCTACAACCGGTTTTCAACGGCCCAAACCGGTTTTGACCTGATTAGCCCGTGTCAAACCGGACCAGACAGGCTCAGACAGGCTCGAATTGGTTTCGACTGACTTCAACCAGACCGAACCGGCTCAATCCGGTTTTGACCGGCTCGATCCGGTTTTGACCAGCTCTAACAAGACCAGACTGGCTTAAACCAGACCAGACCGGCTCAAACTGGTTTTGACCGGCTCAAACCAGTTTTGACCTGCTCAAACCACACCAGACCGGCTGAAACCGGTTTTGACCAGATGAGACCAGATCAAACTGAATCAGACCGTGCAGACCGGCTGAAATCGGATCGAACTGGAGCAGACCGGCCCAGACCGCCTAAAACTGGGCCACAAACCGGTTTTGACCGGTGCAAAACCGACCAGACCGGCTCAAACCGGTTTTGACCGACCTTAGCTGGTTTTGACTGACTCAAACCAGACCAGACCGGCTCAATCGGGACCAGAGCGGTTCAAAACGGTTTTGACCGGATGTCAACAGATCAAACCTGACCAGACTGGCTCACACCGGATCAAACTGGCCCAGACAGGCCCAGACCGGCTGAAACCGGATCAAACCAGACGAGAGCGACACAGACCGGCTGAAACTTGGCCAGACCGGCTCAAACCTATTTTGCCCATCTCAAACCACACCAGGCCGGCTCAAACCGGTTTTGACCGTCTGAAACCACAGTAGACCGGGTCAAACCGGTTTTGACCGGCTGAAACCAATTTTGACCATATGAGACCGGATCAAACCGGACCAGATGGACCCAGACCAGCTAAAACCAGGTCAAACCGGACCAGAATCGCCCCGACCGCCTAAAACCGGGCCAAACCATCTCAAACCTATATTGACCGGATCAAACCAGACCAGACCGGCTCAAACCAGTTTTGTCTGGCTCAAACCAGATCATACCGGCTCAAATCGGATCAAATCAGATGAGACCGGCCCAGACTGACTACAACCGGGCCAAACCGGCTCAAAACTATTTTGACCGGCTCCAACAAGACCAGACCGGCTCGAACCTGTTTTCACCGACTCAAACCAGACCAGACTGGCTCAAAGCGGTTTTGACCAGCTCAAACCGGTTTTGACCTGCTCAAACCACAACAGACCCGCTGAAATCGGTTTTGACTGGCTAAAACCGGTTTTGACCGGATGAGACCAGATCAAAACGAATCAGACCGGTCCAGACCGGCTAAAATCGGATCAAACCGGACCAGACCGGCCCAGACCGCCTAAAACTGGGACATAAACCGGTTTTGACCGGTTCAAACCAGGCCAGACCGGCTCAAACCGGTTTTGACCGGCTCAAAGCAGTTTTAACCGGAGCAAACCGGACTCGACTGGCGCAGACCAGCTGAAACCGCATTGAACCGGACCAGACCGGCCAAGACCGGCTAAAACCAGGCCACAAACCGGTTTTGACCAGCTCAAACCAGATCAGACCGGCTGAAACCGGAACAGACCGGCTCAAATTGGTTTTGACCGGCTCGAACCGGTTTTGACCGTCTCAAACCAGACCAGACCGGATCAAACCAGACCAGACCGGCTCAAACCGGTTTTGACCGGCTCAAACCAGACTGGACCGGCTCAAAACAGAGCAAACTGGACCATACCGGCCCAGAACGCCTAAAACCATGCCAAACTGGCTCAAACCTATTTCGACCGGCTCCAACCAGACCAGACTGGGTTGAACTTGTTTGGACGGGCTGAAACCAGACCTGACCGGCTCAACCCGGTTTTGACCAGATTAGACCAGATCAAACCAGACCAGACCTTCTCAAACCGTCTCATACCGGACCAGACCAGCACAAACCGGCTCAAACCTGCTCAAATCGAACCAGACCGACCCAGACAGGTTAAAACTGGGCCACACCAGCTCAGTCAGGTTTTGACCGGCTGAAACAAGACCAGACCGGCTCAAACAAGACCAGACTGGCTCAAACCGGTTTTGACTGGCTTAAACCAGAAGAGACTGGCTCAAACCGGTTTTGACAGGATGAGACAGGATAAAACTGGACCAGACCGACTCAAACCGGATGAAACCGCACCAGACTGGCCGGAGAACAGCTGAAGCCGGAGCAAACCGGGCCAGACCGGGGCAGACTGGCTAAAACCGGGCCACAAACCGGTTTTGACCGGCTCAAACCAGACCAGACCAGCTGAAACCGGATCATACCTGACCAGCCCAGCACAAACCGGCTCTATCCGGCTCAAACCGAACCAGATCGGCACAGACGGGCTAAACCGGGCCAAACCGGCTCAATCAGGTTTTGAGCGGCTCAAACCAGACCAGACAGCCTCAAATCAGACCAGACCGGCTCAAACCGGTTTTGACCGGCTGACACCAGAAGCGACCGGCTCAACCGGTTTTGACCGGATGAGACAGGATAAAACCAGACGAGACCGGCTTAAAGCAAATGAAACCGCACCAGACCGGCCGAGAACAGCTGAAATCGGAGCAAACGGGACCAGACCGGGCCAGACCAGCTAAAAACGGGCCACAAAACGGTTTTGACCGGCTCAAACCAGATCAGACCGGCTCAACCCGGTTTTGACCAGCTCCAACCGGTTTTGAACGCCTCAAAGCAGACCATACCGGCTCAAACCAGACCACACCAGCTTAAACCGGTTTTGACCGGCTCAAACCGGATTTGACCGGATGAGACACTATAAAACAGGAGCAGACCGGCTCAAACCGGTTGAAACCGCACCAGACCGGCCCATAAGAGCTGAAGCTGGAACAAACCGGACCAGAATGATCCAGAACGGCTAAAACCGGGCCACAAACCGGTTTTGACTGGCTCAAACCAAACCAGTCCGGCTCAACCGGTTTTGACAGGCCTGAGCCAGATTTGACCAGCTCAAACCAGACCAGACCAACTCAAACCGGGCCAGACCGGCTCAAAACGGTTTTGACCGGCTCCAACCAGACCAGACCGGTTCAAACCGGTTTTGACTGGCTCAATCCGGTTTTGACCGGCTCAAACCACTCCAGACCAGCTAAAACCGGTTTTCACTGGCTCAAACCGGTTTTGATCTGATTAGACCGGATCAAACCGGAACAGACCGGCTCAGACAGGCTCGAATCGGTTTTGACTGGCCTCAACCAGACCAAACCGGCTCAAACCGGTTTTGACCGGCTCAAACCAGACCAGACTGGCTCAAACAAGACCAGACCGGCTCAAACCTGTTTTGACCGGGTCTAACCGGTTTTGAAACTGCTCAAACCACACCAGACAGGCTAAAACTGGTTTTCACCGGCTAAAACCGGATTTGACCGGATGAGGCCAGAGCAAACCGAATCATCCTGGCCCAGACCGTCTAAAATCGGATCAAACGCGGACCAGCCGGCCCAGAATGACTAAAACTGGGTCACAAACCGGTTTTGACCGGTTCAAACCAGACCAGACCGGATCAAAGCGGTTTTGACCGGCTCGAACCGGTTTTGTCCGGCTCAAAACAGATCATACCGTTTCAAACCGGTTTTGACTGGCTCAAAGCGGTTTTGACCGGATCAAACTGGACTCGACTGACCCAGACCAGCTGAAACGAGATCAAACCGGACCAGACCGGCCCAGACCGGCTGAAACCGGGACACAAACCGGTTTTGACTGGCTCAAACCAGACCAGACCGGCTCAAACCGGTTTTGACCGACCTGAGCTGGTTTAGACCATCTCAAACCAGACCAGACCGGCTCAATCCGGACCAGAGCGGTTCAGACCGTTTTGACCGGATGACAACGGATCAAACCGGACCAGACTGGCTCACACCGGATCAAACTGGCCAGACAGGCCCAGAACAGCTGAAACCGGATCAAACCAGATGAGAGCGGCACAGACCGGCTAAAACCGTGCCAGACCGGCTCAAATTGGCTTTGACCAGCTCAAACCAGACCAGACAGGTTCAAACTGGTTTAGACTGGCTCAATCCAGTTTTGATTGGCTTAAACCGGTTTTGACCAGCTCAAACCACTCCAGACCGTATAAAACCGGTTTTCAACGGCCCAAACCGGTTTTGTCCTGATTAGACCGGGTCAAACCGGACCAGACTGACTCAGACAGGCTCGAATTGGTTTCAAATGACTTCAACCAGACCGAACCGGCTCAATCCAGTTTTCACTGGCTCGAACCTGTTTTGACCTGCTCAAACCACACCAGACCGGCTGAAACCGGTTTTGACTGGCTAAAACCGGTTTTGACCGGATGAGACCTAATCAAACCGAATCAGACCGGCCCAGACCGGCTAAAATCGGATCAAACCGGACCAGACCGGCCCAGAACGCCTAAAACTGGGACACAAACCGGTTTTGACCGGTGAAAACCAGACCAGACCGGCTCAAACCGGTTTTGACCGTCCTGAGCCGGTTTTGACCGGCTCCAACCAGACCAGACCGGTTTAAACCGGCTTTGACTGCCTCAATCCGGTTTTGACCGTCTCAAAGCGGTTTTGACCGGATCAAACCGGATTCTACCGGCCCAGATGAGCTGAAAGCGGGTCAAAGAGGACCAGACGGGCCCAGACCGACTGAAAGCAGGCCACAAAGTGGTTTTGACCGGCTGAAACCAGACCAGATAGGCTCAAACCGATTTTGACTGACCTGAGCCGGTTTTGACCGGCTCAAACCGGTTTTGACAGCCTCAATTCGGTTTTGACCAGCAGAAACCGGTTTTGACCGTCCCAAACCACTCCTGTCCGGGTAAAACCGGTTTTGACCGGCTTAAACCGGTTTTGACCTGATTAGACCAGCTCAAACCAGACCAGACCGGTTCAATCCGGTTTGGATAATCACAAACCGGTTTTGAACAGCTCAAACCGGTTTTGACCGGCTCAAACCACACCAGACCGGCTGAAACCGGTTTTGACCGGCTAAAACCGGGTTTGACCGGATGAGACCGGATCAAACCGAATCAGACTGGCCCAGACCGGCTACAATCCGATCAAATAGTACCTGACCGCCCCAGACTGCCTAAAGTTGGGCCACAAAACGGTTTTGACCGGTTCAAGCCAGGCCAGACCAGCTCAAACCGATTTTGACCGACCTGAGCCGGTTTTCACAGGCTCAAACCAGACAAGACCGGCTCAAACCAGTTATGACTGGCTCAAAGCGGTTTTCACCAGATCAAACCAGACTCGACCAGCACAGACAAGCTGAAACCAGATCAAACAGGACCAGACCGGCCCAGACCGACTGAAAGCGGGGCCACAAAGCGGTTTTGAACTGCTGAAACGAGACCAGACCGGCTCAAACCGGTTTTGACAGGCCTGAGATGTATAAGAACGGCTCAAACCAGACCAGACCGGTTCAAACCGGTTTTGACTGTCTCAATTCTGTTTTGACCGGCTGAAACCAGTTTTGACCGGCTCATAACACTCCAGACCGGGCAAAACCGGTTTTTTACCGGATTAAAGCGGTTTTGACCTGATTAGAACAGCTCAATCCAGTCCATACCGGTTCAATCCAGTTTTGATCGGCACAAACCGGTTTTGAACGGCTCGAACCGGTTTTGAACAGCTCGAACCGGTTTTGACCGGCTCAAAACCACACCAGACCGGCTGAAACCGGTTTTGACCGGCTATTACCGGGTTTGACCGGATGAGACCGGATCAAACCGAATCACACTGGCCCAGACCAGCTACAATCCTATCGAACTGTACCTGACCGCCCCAGACTGCCTAAAGCTGGACCACAAACCGATTTTGACAGGTTCAAGCCAGGCCAGACCGGCTCAAACCGATTTTGACCGACCTGGGCTGGTTTTCACCGGCTCAAACCAGACCAGACCGGCTCAAAATCGGTTTTGACCGGCTCAAAGCGGTTTTGACCAGATCAAACCAGACTCTAACGGCCCAGATGAGCTGAAAGCGGATGAAACAGGACCAGACCGGCCCAGACCGGCTGAAAGCGGGCCACAAAGTGTTTTTGACCGGCTGAAAGCAGACCAGATAGGCTCAAACCGATTTTGACCGACCTGAGCCGGTTTTGACCGGCTCAAACCACTCCAGTCCGGGTAAAACCGGTTTTGACCGGCTTAAACCGGTTTTGACCTGATTAGACCAGCTCAAACCAGACCAGATCGGTTCAATCCGGTTTGGATAATCACAAACCGGTTTTGAACGGCTCAAACCGGTTTTGACCGGCTCAAAACACACCAGACCGGCTGAAACCGGTTTTGACCGGCTAAAACTGGGTTTGACCAGATGAGACCGGATCAAACCGAATCAGACTGGCCCAGACCGGCTACAATCCGATCAAAAAGTACCTGACCGCCCCAGACTGCCTAAAGCTGGGCCACAAACCGGTTTTGACCGGTTCAAGCCAGGCCAGACCGGCTCAAACCGATTTTGACCGACCTGAGCCGGTTTTCACAGGCTCAAACCAGACCAGACCGGCTCAAACCAGTTTTGACTGGCTCAAAGCGGTTTTCACCAGATCAAACCAGACTCGACCGGCACAGACAAGCTGAAACCGGATCAAACAGGACCAGACCGGCCCAGACCGGCTGAAAGCAGGCCACAAAGCGGTTTTGACTGGCTGAAACGAGACCAGACCGGCTCAAACCGGTTTTGACTGGCCTGAGATGTTTAAGAACGGCTCAAACCAGACCAGACCGGTTCAAACCGGTTTTGACTGCCTCAATTCTGTTTGGACCGGCTGAAACCAGTTTTGACCCGCTCATACCACTACAGACCGGGTAAAACCGGATTTTACAGGCTTAAAGCGGTTTTGACATGATTAGAACAGCTCAATCCAGTCCATACCGGTTCAATCCGGTTTTGATTGGCACAAACCGTTTTTGAACGGCTCGAACCGGTTTTGACCGGCTCAAACCACACCAGACCGGCTGAAACCGGTTTTGACCGGCTAATACCGGGTTTGACCAGATGAGACCGGATCAAACCGAATGAGACCAGCCCAGACAGGCTAAAATCGGATCAAACCGTACCCGACCGGCCCAGACTGCCTAAAACTGGTACACAAACCGGTTTTGACCAGATCAAACCAGACCAGACTGGCTCAAACCGGTTTTGACCGGCTCAAACCTCACCAGACCGGCTGAAACCGGTTTCGACCGGCTAAAATCGGGTTTGACCGGATGAGACCGAATCAAACCGAATCAGACCGGCCCAGACCGGCTAAAATCGGATGAAACCATACTCGACCGGCCCAGACTGCCCTAAAACTGGGCCACAAACCGGTTTTGACCGGTTCAAACCAGGCCACCCCAGCTCAAACCGATTTTGATCGACCTGAGCCGGTTTTGAATGGCTCAATCAAGACCAGACCGGTTCAAACAGGTTTGTACTGTATCAATCCGGTTTTGACCTGCTCAAACCACTACAGACCGGCTAAAACAGGTTTTCACTGGCTCAAACCAGTTTTGATCTGATTAGACCGGATCAAACCGGACCAGACCGGCTCAGACAGGCTCGAATCGGTTTTGACTGGCTTCAACCAGACCAAACCGACTCAAACCGGTTTTGAACGGCTCAAACCAGACCAGACCAGCTCAAACCAGACCAGACCGGCTCAAACCGGTTTGACCTGCTCAAACCATACCAGACCGGCTGAAACCATTTTTGACGGGCTAAAACCGGTTTTGCCCAGATGAGACCAGATCAAACCGAATCAGACCGGCCCAGACCAGCTAAAATCGGATAAAACCAGACCAGACCGGCCCAGACCGCCTAAAACTGGGCCACAAACCGGTTTTGACCAGTGCAAACCAGACCAGACCGGCTCAAACCGGTTTTGACCGTCCTGAGCCGGTTTTGACCGGCTCCAACCAGACCAGACCGGTTCAAACCGGTTTTGACTGCCTCAATCCGGTTTTGACCGGCTGAAACCGGTTTTGACCGGCTCAAACCGGTTTTGACCGTCTCAAAGCGGTTTTGACCGATCAAACCAGACTCTACCGGCCCAGATGAGCTGAAAGCGGATCAAACAGGACCAGACCGGCCCAGACCAGCTGAAAGTGGGCCACAAAGCGGTTTTGACCAGCTGAAACCAGACCAGATAAGCTCAAACCGATTGTGACCGACCTGAGCCGGTTTTGACCGGCTCAAACCAGACCAGACCGGTTCAAACCGGTTTTGACAGCCTCAATTCGGTTTTGACCAGCTGAAACCGGTTTTGACCGGCCGAAACCACTCCTGTCCGGGTAAAAGCTGTTTTGACCGGCTTAAAACCGGTTTTGACCTGATTAGAACAGCTCAAACCAGACCAGACCGGTTCATTCCGGTTTTGATCGTCACAAACCGGTGTTGAACGGCTCGAACTGGTTTTGACCGGCTCAAACCACACCAGACCGGCTGAAACCGGTTTTGACCGGCTAAAACCGGGTTTGACTGGATAAGACCCGTATCAAACCGAATCAGACTGGCCCAGACCGGCTACAATCCGATCGAACCGTACCCGACCACCCCTGACTGCCTAAAGCTGGGCCACAAACCGTTTTGACCGGTTCAAGCCAGGACAGACAGGCTCAAACCGATTTTGACCGACCTGAGCCAGTTTTCACCGGCTCAAACCAGACCAGACCGGCTCAAACCAGTTTTGTCCGCTCAAAGCGGTTTTGACCAGATCAAACCAGACTCGACCGGCACAGACAAGCTGAAACCGGATCAAACAGGACCAGACCGGTCCAGACCGGCTGAAAGCGGGCCACAAAGCGGTTTTGACCGGCTGAAACCAGACCAGACCGGCTAAAACCGGTTTTGACTGGCCTGAGATGTTTAAGAACGGCTCAATCCAGACCAGACCGGTTCAAACCGGTTTTGACTGCCTCAATTCTGTTTGGACCAGCTGAAACCAGTTTTGACCGGCTCATACCACTACAGACCGGGTAAAACCGGATTTTACAGGCTTAAAGCGGTTTTGACCTGATTAGAACAGCTCAATCCAGTCCATACCGGTTCAGTCCGGTTTTGATTGGCACAAACCGGTTTTGAAAGGCTCGAACAGGTTTTGAAGAGCTCGAACCGGTTTTGACCGGCTCAAACCACACCAGACCGGCTGAAAGCGGTTTTGACCGGCTATTACCGGGTTTGACCAGATGAGACTGGATCAAACCGAATCAGACCGGCCCAGACAGGCTAAAATCGGATCAAACCGTACCCGACAGGCCCAGACTGCCTAAAACTGGGACAGAAACCGGTTTTGACCGGTTCAAAACCAGACCAGACCGGCTCAAACCGGTTTTGACCGGCTCAAAGCGGTTTTGACCAGATCAAACCAGACTCTAACGGCCCAGATGAGCTGAAAGCGGATTGAAACAGGACCAGACCGGCCCAGACCGGCTGAAAGCGGGCCACAAAGTGTTTTTGACCGGCTGAAAGCAGACCAGATTGGTTCAAACCGGTCTTGACAGCCTCAATTCGGTTTTGACCAGCTGAAACCGGTTTTGACGGGCTCAAACCACTCCAGTCCGGGTAAAACCGGTTTTGACCGGCTTAAACCGGTTTTGACCTGATTAACCAGCTCAAACCAGACCAGACCAGTTCAATCCGGTTTTGATCGTCACAAACCGGTTTTGAACGGCTAAAACCGGTTTTGACCGGCTCA
>NC_132910.1:20522179-20547373 GCF_047675955.1 Chlorocebus sabaeus
GAATCAGACCGGCCCAGACCGGCTAAAATCGGATGAAACCATACTCGACCGGCCCAGACTGCCTAAAACTGGGCCACAAACCGGTTTTGACCGGTTCAAACCAGGCCACACCGGCTCAAACCGATTTTGATCGACCTGAGCCGGTTTTGAATGGCTCAATCAAGACCAGACCGGTTCAAACAGGTTTGTACTGTATCAATCCGGTTTTGACCTGCTCAAACCACTACAGACCGGCTAAAACAGGTTTTCACTGGCTCAAACCAGTTTTGATCTGATTAGACCGGATCAAACCGGACCAGACCGGCTCAGACAGGCTCGAATCGGTTTTGACTGGCTTCAACCAGACCAAACCGGCTCAAACCGGTTTGAACGGCTCAAACCAGACCAGACCAGCTCAAACCAGACCAGACCGGCTCAAACCGGTTTTGACCTGCTCAAACCACACCAGACGGCTGAAACCATTTTTGACGGGCTAAAACCGGTTTTGACCAGATGAGACCAGATCAAAACCGAATCAGACCGGCCCAGACCAGCTAAAATCGGATAAAACCAGACCAGACCGGCCCAGACCGCCTAAAACTGGGCCACAAACCGGTTTTGACCAGTGCAAACCAGACCAGACCGGCTCAAACCTGTTTTGACCGTCCTGAGCCGGTTTTGACCGGCTCCAACCAGACCAGACCGGTTCAAACCGGTTTTGACTGCCTCAATCCGGTTTTGACCGGCTGAAAACCGGTTTTGACCGGCTCAAAACCGGTTTTGACCGTCTCAAAGCGGTTTTGACCGGATCAAACCAGACTCTACCGGCCCAGATGAGCTGAAAGCGGATCAAACAGGACCAGACCGGCCCAGACCAGCTGAAAGTGGGCCACAAAGCGGTTTTGACCAGCTGAAACCAGACCAGATAAGCTCAAACCGATTGTGACCGACCTGAGCCGGTTTTGACCGGCTCAAACCAGACCAGACCGGTTCAAACCGGTTTTGACAGCCTCAATTCGGTTTTGACCAGCTGAAACCGGTTTTGACCGGCCGAAACCACTCCTGTCCGGGTAAAAGCTGTTTTGACCGGCTTAAACCGGTTTTGACCTGATTAGACCAGCTCAAACCAGACCAGACCGGTTCATTCCGGTTTTGATCGTCACAAACCGGTGTTGAACGGCTCGAACTGGTTTTGACCGGCTCAAACCACACCAGACCGGCTGAAACCGGTTTTGACCGGCTAAAACCGGGTTTGACTGGATAAGACCAGATCAAACCGAATCAGACTGGCCCAGACCGGCTACAATCCGATCGAACCGTACCCGACCGCCCCTGACTGCCTAAAGCTGGGCCACAAACCGGTTTTGACCGGTTCAAGCCAGGACAGACAGGCTCAAACACCGATTTTGACCGACCTGAGCCAGTTTTCACCGGCTCAAACCAGACCAGACCGGCTCAAACCAGTTTTGACCGGCTCAAAGCGGTTTTGACCAGATCAAACCAGACTCGACGGCACAGACAAGCTGAAACCGGATCAAACAGGACCAGACCGGTCCAGACCGGCTGAAAGCGGACCACAAAGCGGTTTTGACCGGCTGAAACCAGACCAGACCGGCTAAAACCGGTTTTGACTGGCCTGAGATGTTTAAGAACGGCTCAATCCAGACCAGACCGGTTCAAACCGGTTTTGACTGCCTCAATTCTGTTTGGACCAGCTGAAACCAGTTTTGACCGGCTCATACCACTACAGACCGGGTAAAACCGATTTTACAGGCTTAAAGCGGTTTTGACCTGATTAGAACAGCTCAATCCAGTCCATACCGGTTCAGTCCGGTTTTGATTGGCACAAACCGGTTTTGAAAGGCTCGAACAGGTTTTGAAGAGCTCGAACCGGTTTTGACCGGCTCAAAACCACACCAGACCGGCTGAAAGCGGTTTTGACCGGCTATTACCGGGTTTGACCAGATGAGACTGGATCAAACCGAATCAGACCGGCCCAGACAGGCTAAAATCGGATCAAACTGTACCCGACAGCCCAGACTGCCTAAAACTGGGACAGAAACCGGTTTTGACCGGTTCAAACCAGACCAGACCGGCTCAAACCGGTTTTGACCGGCTCAAAGCGGTTTTGACCAGATCAAACCAGACTCTAACGGCCCAGATGAGCTGAAAGCGGATGAAACAGGACCAGACCGGCCCAGACCGGCTGAAAGCGGGCCACAAAGTGTTTTTGACCGGCTGAAAGCAGACCAGATAGGCTCAAACCGATTTTGACCGACCTGAGCCGGTTTTGACCGGCTCAAACCAGACCAGATCGGTTCAAACCGGTTTTGACAGCCTCAATTCGGTTTTGACCAGCTGAAACCGGTTTTGACGGGCTCAAACCACTCCAGTCCGGGTAAAACCGGTTTTGACTGGCTTAAACCGGTTTTGACCTGATTAACCAGCTCAAACCAGACCAGACCAGTTCAATCCGGTTTTGATCGTCACAAACCGGTTTTGAACAGCTAAAACCGGTTTTGACCGGCTCAAACCACACCAGACCGGCTGAAACAGGTTTTGACCCACTAAAACTGGGTTGACAGGATGAGATCGAATGAAACCGAATCAGACTGGCCCAGACCGGCTACTATCCGATCAAACCATACCCCGACCGCCCCAGACTGCCTAAAGCTGGGCCACAAAGCGGTTTTCACCGGTTGAAACCAGGCCACACCGGCTCAAACCGATTTTGATCGACCGGAGCCGGTTTTGACAGGCTCAATCAAGACCAGACCGGTTCAAACCGGGTTTGACTGGCTCAATCCGGTTTTGACCAGCTCAAACCACTCCAGACCGGCTAAAACCGGTTTTCACTGGCTCAAACCTGTTTTGATCTGATTAGACCGGATTAAACCGGACCAGAGCGGCTCAGACAGGCTCGAATCGGTTTTGACTGGCTTCAACCAGACCAAACCGGCTCAAACCGGTTTTGACCGGCTCAAACCAGACCAGACCGGCTCAAAACCAGACCAGACCGGCTCAAACCTGTTTTGACCGTGTCAAACCGGTTTTGAGCTCCTCAAACCACACCAGACAGGCTGAAACCGGTTTTTGACCAGCTAAACCGGTTTTGACCGGATGAGGCCGGATCAAACCGAATCAGACGGGCCCAGACCGGCTAAAATCGGGTCAAACCGGACCAGACCGGCCCAGAATGCCTAAAACTGGGCCACAAACCGGTTTTGACCGGTTTTAAACCAGACCAGACCGGCTCAAAGCGGTTATGACCGGCTCGAAACGGTTTTGACCGGCTCAAACCAGAGAATACCGGCTCAAACCAGATCATACCGTTTCAAAACGGTTTGGACCGGCTCAAAGAGGTTTTGACCGGATCAAACGAGACTCGACCGACTCCAGAACAGCTGAAACTAGATCAAACCGGAGTAGACCGGCCCAGACCGCTGAAACCGGGACACAAACCAGTTTTGACCGGCTCAAACCAGACCAGACCGGCTCAAAACGGTTTTCACCGCCCCTGAGATGGTAAGACCGGCTCAAACCAGACCAGACCGCTCAATCCGGACCAGAGCGGTTCAAAACCGGTTTTGACCGGATGTCAACGGATCAAACCGGGACCAGACTGGCTCACACCGGATCAAACTGGCCCAGACAGGCCCAGACCGGCGGAAACCGGATCAAACCAGACGAGAGCGGCACAGACCGGCTAAAACCGTGCCAGACCGGATCAAATCGGCTTTGACCCCGCTCAAACCAGACCAGACAGTTTCAAACTGGTTTAGACTGACTCAATCCGGTTTTGACTGGCTCAAACCGGTTTTGACCAGCTCAAACCACTCCAGACGGGCTAAAACCGGTTTTCAAACGGCCCAAACCGTTTTGACCTGATTAGACCGGCTCAAACCAGACCACACCCGGCTCAAACCAGACCAGACCAACTCAAACCGGTTTTGACCTGCTCAAACCACACCAGACGGGCTGAAACTGGTTTTGACTGGCTAAAACCAGTTTTGACCAGATGAGACCAGATCAAACCGAATCAGACCGGCCCAGACTGGCTAAAATAGGATCAAACTGGACCAGACCTGCCCAGACCGCCTAAAACTGGGCCTCAAACCGGTTTTGACTAGCTCAAACCACACTAGACCGGCTGAAACCTGTTTTGACTGGCTAAAACCGGGTTTGACCGGATGAGGACCGGTTCAAACCAAATCAGCCTGGCCCAGACCGGCTACAATCGGATCAAACCATACCCGACCGCCCCAGACTGCCTAAAACTGGGCCACAAAACCGGTTTTGACCGGTTCAAGCCAGACCAGACCGACTCAAAACGATTTTGACTAACCTGAGCCGGTTTTCACCGGATCAAACCAGACTCGACCGGCACAATACAAGCTGAAACCGGATCAAACAGGACCAGACCGGCCCAGACCGGCTGAAAGCGGGCCACAAAGCGGTTTTGACCGGCTGAAACCAGACCAAACCGGCTCAAACCGGTTTTGACTGGCCTCAGATGGTTTAGAAGGGCTCAAACCAGACCAGACCGGTTCAAACCGGTTTTGACTTCCTCAATTCTGTTTTGACCGGCTGAAACCAGTTTTGACCAGCTCATACCACTCCAGACCGTGTAAAACCGGTTTTTACCGGCTTAAAGCTGTTTTGACCTGATTAGAACAGCTCAAACCAGTCCAGACCGGTTCAATCCGGTTTTGATCGGCAAAAAACCGGTTTTGAAAGGCTCGAAACCGGTTTTGACCGGCTCAAACCACACCGGACCGGCTCAATCCGGACCACAGCGGCAGTAACCGGTTTTGACCGGATGACAACGTATCAAACCGGACCAGACTGGCTCACACCGGATCAAACTGGCCCAGACAGGCCCAGACCGGCTGAAACCGGATCAAACCAGACGAGAGCGGCACAGACCGGCTAAAACCAGGCCAGACCAGCTCAAATCGGTTTTGACCAGCTCAAACCAGATCAGACAGGTTCAAACTGGTTTTGACAGGCTCAATCCGGTTTTGACCGGCTCAAACCGATTTTGACCAGCTCAAACCACTCCAGACCGGCTAAAAATGATTTTCAAACGGCCCAAACCGGTTTTGACGTGATTAGACCGGGTCAAATCGGACCAGACCGGCTCTGACAGGCTCGAATAGGTTTCGACTGACTTCAACAAGACCAAACCGGCTCAATCCAGGTTTGACCGGCTCGAACCGATTTTGACCAGCTAAAAATAGACCAGACCGGCTAAAACCAGACCAGACCGGCTCAAACCGGTTTTGACCAGCTCAAACCAGACCAGACCGGCTCAAACCAGATCAGACAGGCTCAAACCGGTTTTGACCTGCTCATACCACACCAGACCGGCTGAAACCGGTTTGGACCGGCTAAAACTGGTTTTGACCGGATGAGACCAGATCAAACCGTATCAGACCGGCCCAGACCAGCTAAAATCGCATCAAACCGGACCAGACCGGCACAGACCGCCTAAAACTGGGCCACAAACCGGTTGTGACAGGTTGCAAACCAGAACAGACCGGTTCAAACCGGTTTTGACCGTACTGAGCCGGTTTTGACCGGCCCAAAGCAGACCAGACCGGTTCAAAACCGTTTTGACTCCCTCAATCCGGTTTTGACCGGCTGAAACCGGTTTTGACCGGCCCAAACCACTACAGACCGGGTAAAACCTGTTTTCAGCGGCTTAAACCGGTTTTGACCTGATTAGACCAGCTCAAACCTGACCAGACCGGTTCAATGCGGTTTTGACTGGCACAAACCGGTTTTGAACGGCTCGAACCGGTTTTTTACCGGCTCAAAGCGGTTTTGACTGACCTGAGCCGGTTTTCACCAGCTCGAACCAGACCAGAACGGCTCAAACCGGTTTTGACCGGCTCAAAGCGGTTTTGACCGGATCAAACCAGACTCGAACGGCACAGACAAGTTGAAACCAGATCAAACAGGACCAGACCCGGCCCAGACCGGCTGAAAGCGGGCCACAAAGCGGTTTTGACAGGCTGAAACCAGACCAGACCGGCTCAAACCGGTTTTGATCAGCCTGAGCCGGTTTACAATGGCTGAAACCAGACCAGAGCGGCTCAAAACCGGACCAGAGTGGCTCAAACCGGTTTTGACTGGATGACAACGGATTAAACCGGACCAGACTGGCTCACACCGGATCAAACTTGCTCAGACAGGCCCAGACCAACTGAAACCGGATCAAACCAGACGAGAGCGGCACAAACCGGCTAAAATAGTGCAGAACGGCTCAAACCGGTTTTGACTGGCTCAAACCAGACAAGACAGTTTCAAACCGGTTTTGACTGCCTCAATCCGGTTTTGACCGGCTGAAACGGGCTGTGACCAGTTCAAACCACTGCAGACCGGATAAAACCGTTTTTTCAACGGCCCAAACCGGTTTTGACCTGATTAGACCGCGTCAAACTGGTTTTGACCGACCTGAGCCGGTTTAGACCGGCTCAAACCAGACCAGACCGGCTCAATCTGGACCAGAGCGGTTCAAACCGGTTTTGACCAGATGACAACGGATCAAACCGGACCACACTGGCTCACACCGGGTCAAACTGGACCAGACAGGCCCAGACCGGCTGAAACCGGATCAAACCAGACGAGAGCGACACAGACCGGATAAAACCTGGCCTGAACGGCTCAAACCGGTTTTGACCGGCTCAAACCAGATCAGACAGGTTCAAACCGCTTTTGACTGGCTCAATCCGATTTTGACTGGCTCAAACCGGTTTTGACCAGCTCAAACACTCCAGACCGCCTAAAACCGGTTTTCAACGGCCCAAACCGGTTTTGACCTGATTAGACCGGGTCAAACAGAACCAGACCGGCTCAGATAGGCGCGAATTCGTTTCGACTGACTTCAAACCATACCAAACAGGCTCAATCCGGTTTTGACCAGCTCGAACCGTTTTGATCAGCTCAAACCAGAGCAGAGCGACTCAAACAAGACCACACCGGCCAAAACCGGTTTTGACCGGCTCAAGCCGGTTTTGACCTGCTCAAACCACACCAGACCGGCTGAAACTGGTTTTGACCGGCTCAAACTGGGTTTGACCGGATGAGACCGGATCAAACCAAATCAGACCGGCCCAAACCGGCTAAAATCGGATCAAACCAGACCAGACCGGCCCAGACCGCCTAAAACTGGGCCACAAACCGGTTTTGACTGGTGAAAACCAGACCAGACCGGCTCAAAACGGTTTTGACCGTCCTGAGCCGGTTTTGACTGGCTCCAACCAGACCAGACCGGTTCAAACCGGTTTTGACTGCCTCAATCCGGTTTTGACCGGCTGAAACCGATTTTGACCGAATCAAACCAGACTCCCACCGGCCCAGATGAGCTGAAAGCGGATCAAACAGGACCAGACCGGCCCAGACCAGCTGAAAGCGGGCCACAAAGTGGTTTTGACCGGCCAAAACCAGACCAGATAGGCTCAAACCGATTTTGACCGTACTGAGCCGGGTTTGACCAGCCCAAACCAGACTAGACCGGTTCAAACCCGTTTTGACTCCCTCAATCCGGTTTTGACCGGCTGAAACCGGTTTTGACTGGCTCAAACCACTACAGACCGGGTAAAACCTGTTTTCAGTGGCTTAAACCGGTTTTGACCTGATTAGACCAGCTCAAACCGAACCAGACCGGTTCAATGCGGTTTTTACTGGCACAAACCGGTTTTGATCGGCTCGAATCGGTTTTGACCGGCTCAAAGCGGTTATTACCGACCTGAGCCGGTTTTCACCGGCTCGAACCAGACCAGAGCAGCTCAAACCGGTTTTGACTAGCTCAAACCACACTAGACCGGGTGAAACCGGTTTTGACGGGCTAAAACCGGGTTTGACCGGATGAGACCGGATCAAACCGAATCAGACTGGACCAGACCGGCTACAATCCGATGAAACCATACCCGACCGCCCCAGACTGACTAAAACTGGGCCACAAACCGGTTTTGACCGGTTTGAGCCAGGCCAGATTGGCTCAAACCGATTTTGACCGACCTGAGCCGGTTTTCACCGGCTCAAACCAGACCATACAGCTCAAACCGGTTTTGACAGGCTCAAAGTGGTTTTGACCAGATCAACCAGACTCGACCGGCACAGATAAGCTGAAACCGGATCAAACAGGACCAGACCGGCCTAGACCGGCTGAAAGCGGGCCACAAAGCGGTTTTGACCGGCTGAAACCAGACCAAACCGGCTCAAACCGGTTTTGACTGGCCTGAGATGGTTTAGAACGGCTCAAACCAGACCAGACCGGTTCAAACCCGTTTTGGCTGCCTCAATTCTCTTTTGACCGGCTGAAACGAGTTTTGACCAGCTCATACCACTCCAGACCGGGTAAAACCGGTTTTTACCGGCTTAAAGCGGTTTTGACCTGATTAGAACAGCTCAAAGCAGTCCAGACCGGTTCAATCCGGTTTTGATCGGCAAAAACCGGTTTTGAAAGGCTCGAACCGGTTTTGACCGGCTCAAACCACACCAGACCGGCGCAATCCGGACCAGAGCGGCAGTAACCGGTTTTGACCGGATGACAACGAATCAAACCGGACCAGACTGGCTCACACCGGATCAAACTGGCCCAGACAGGCCCAGACCGGCTGAAACTGGATCAAACCAGACGAGACGAGAGTGGCACAGACCGTCTAAAACCAGTCCAGATCGGCTCAAACCGGTTTTGACCGGCTCAAACCAGATCAGACAGGTTCAAACCGGTTTTGACAGGCTCAATCTGGTTTTGACCGGCTCAAACCGGTTTTGACCAGCTCAAACCACTCCAGACCGGCTAAAACTGGTTTTCAACGGCCCAAACCGGTTTTGACGTGATTAGACCGGGTCAAACCGGACCAGACCGGCTCAGACAGGCTCGAATTGGTTTCGACTGACTTCAACAAGACCAAACCGGCTCAATCCAGGTTTGACCGTCTCGAACCGGTTTTGACCAGCTAAAAACAGACCAGACCGGCTCAACCCAGACAAGACCGGCTCAAACCGGTTTTGACCAGCTCAAACCAGAACAGACCGGCTCAAACCAGATTAGACAGGCTCAAACCGGTTTTGACCGGCTCTAACCGGTTTTCCACCCGCTCAAACCAGACCAGACTGGCTCAAACCAGACCAGACCGGCACAAGCCTGTTTTGACCGGGTCAAACCAGTTTTGAGCTGCTCAAACCACACCAGACCGGCTGAAACCGCTTTTGACCATCTAAAACCGGTTTTGACCGGATGAGACCGGATCAAACCGAGTCAGACCGGCCCAGACAGGCTAAAATCGGATCAAACCGGACCAGACAGGCCCAGACCGCCAAAAACTGGGCCACAAACCGGTTTTGACCGGTGAAAACCAGACCAGAACGGCTAAAACCGGTTTTGACCGACCTGAGCCGGTTTTGAACGGCGCAAATCAGACCAGACCAGTTCAAACCGGTTTTGAATGCCTCAATCCGGTTTAGGCCGGCTGAAACCGGTTTTGACCGGCTCAAACCACACCAGACCGGCTGAAACCGGTTGTGAACGGCTGAAACCAGGTTTGACGAGATGATACCAGATCAAACCGAATCAGAACGGCCCAGACTGGCTAAAATCGGATCAAACCGTACCCGACCGGCCCAGACTGCCTAAAACTGGGCCACAAAAGGGTTTTGACCGGTTCAAACCAGACCAAAGCGGCTCAAAACGGTTTTGACTGTCTCAAAGCAGTTTTGACGGAGCAAACAGACTCTACCGGCCCAGATCAGCTGAAAGCGGATCAAACAGGACCAGGCCAGCCCACACTGGCTGAAAGCGGGCCACAAAGCGGTTTTAACCAGCTGAAACCAGACCAGATCGGCTCAAACCGTTTTTGACCGACTTGAGCCGGTTTTGACCAGCTCAATCAAGACCAGACCGGTTCAAACCGGTTTTCACTGGCTCAATCCGGTTTTGATTGGCTCAAACCACTCCAGACAGGCTAAAACCGGTTTTCACTGGCTCAAACCGCTTTTGATCTGATTAGACCGGATCAAACCGGACCAGACCGGCTCAGACAGGCTCGAATCGGATTTGACTGGATTCAACCAGACCAAACCGGCTCAAACCGGTTTTGACTGGATCAAAACAGACCAGACCGGCTCAAACAAAAGCAGACCGGCTCAAACCTGTTTTCACCGGGTCAAACCGGTTTTGAACTGCTCAAACCACACCAGACAGGCTGAAACTGCTTTTGAACGGCTAAAACCGGTTTTGACCGGATGAGGCCGGATCAAACCGAATCAGACGGGCCCAGACCGGCTAAAATCGGATCAAACCGGATCAGACCGACCCAGACCGCCTAAAACTGGGCCACAAACCGGTTTTGACCGGTTCAAACCATACCAGACCGGCTCAAACCTGTTTTGACCTCCTCAAAGCAGTTTTGACACGATCTATCTGGACTCGACCGGCCCAGACCAGCTGAAACCATATCAAACCGGAGCAGACAGGCCCAGACTGGCTGAAACCGCGACACAAACCGGTTTTGACTGGCTCAAACCAGACCAGACCGGCTCAAACCGGTTTTGACCAGCCTGAGCCGGTTTAGACCGGCTCAAACCAGACCAGACCGGTTCAATCCGGACCAGAGGGTTTCAAACCGGTTTTGACCGGATGACAACGGATCCAGCCGGACCAGACTGGCTCACACCGGATCAAACTCTCCCAGACAGGCCCAGACCGGCTGAAACTGGATCAAACCAGACGAGAGCGACACAGACCGGATAAAACCCGGCCTGACCGGCTCAAACCGGTTTTGACCGGCTCAAACCAGACCAGACAGGTTCAAACCGGCTTTGACTGGCTCAATCCGGTTTTGACCGGCTCAATCCGGTTTTGACCAGCTCAAACCACTCCAGACCGCCTAAAACCGGTTTTCAACGGCCCAAACCGGTTTTGACCTGATTAGACCGGGTCAAACAGGACCTGACCGGCTCAGATATGCTCGAATTCGTTTCGACTGACTTCAACCATACCAAACCGGCTCAATCCGGTTTTGACCAGCTCGAACCGGTTTTGACCAGCTCAAACCAGAGCAGACCGACTCAAACCAGACCACACCGGCCAAAACCGGTTTTGACCGGCTCAAACCGGTTTTTACCTACTCAAACCACACCAGACCGGCTGAAACCAGTTATGACTGGCTAAAACCGGTTTTGACCGGATGAGACCGGATCCAACCGAATCAGACCAGCCCAGACCGGCTAAAATCGGATCAAACTGGACCAGACCGGCCCAGACCACCTAAACCTGGGCCACAAACCGGTTTTGACTACTGCAAACCAGACCAGACCGGTTCAAACCGGTTTTGACTGCCTCAATCCGGTTTTGACCGGATGAAACCAGTTTTGACCAGATCAAACCAGACTCTACCGGCCCAGATGAGCTGAAAGCGGATCAAACAGGACCAGACCGGACCAGACCGGCTGAAAGCGGGCCACAAAGTGGTTTTGACCGGCTTAAAAAAGATCAGAGAGGCTCAAACCGATTTTGACCGACCTGAGCCGGTTTTGACCGGCTCAAACCAGACCAGACCGGTTCAAACCGGTTTTGACAGCCTCAATTCGGTTTTGACCGGCTGAAACCGGTTTTGACCGGCTCAAACCACTCCAGTCCGGGTAAAACCGGTTTTGACCGGCTTAAACCGTTTTTGACGTGATTAGACCAGCTCAAACCAGACCAGACCAGTTCAATCCGGTTTTGATCGTCACAAACCGGTTTTTGAACGGCTCGAACCTGTTTTGACCGGCTAAAACCGGTTTTCACCAGCTCAAACCACACCAGACCGGCTGAAACAGGTTTTGACCGGCTAAAACCAGATTTGACCGGATGAGACCGGATCAAACAGAATCAGACTGGCCCAGACCGGCTACAATCTGATCAAACCGTACCCGACCGCCCCAGACTGACTAAAACTGGGCCACAAACCGGTTTTGACCGGTTCAAGCCAGGCCAGACAGGCTCAAACCGGTTTTGACCTGCTCAAAGCGGTTTTGACTGGATCAAACCAGACTCGACCGGCACAGACAAGCTGAAACCGGAACAAACAGGACCAAACCGGCCCAGACCTGCTGAAAGCGGGCCACAAAGTGATTTTGACCGGCTGAAACCAAACCAGACCGGCTCAAACCGGTTTTGACCGGCCTGAGATGGTTTAGAACGGCTCAAACCAGACCAGACCGGTTCAAACCGGTTTTGACTGTCTCAATTTGGTTTTAACTGCCTGAAACCGGTTTTGACCAGCTCAAACCACTCCAGACCGGGTAAAACCCGTTTTTACCGGCTCGAACCGGTTTTGACCGGCTCAAAACAGAGCAGACCGGCTCAAACCAGATGATACTGTTTCAAACCGGTTTTGACCGCCTCAAAGCGGTTTTGACCGGATCAAACCGGACTCGACCGACCCAGACCAGCTGAAACGAGATCAAACCGGAGCAGACCGGCCCCGACCGGCTGGAACCGGGACACAAACCGGTTTTGACTGGCTCAAACCAGACCAGACCGGCTCAAACCGGTTTTGACCGACCTGAGCCGGTTTAGACCGGCTCAATCCAGACCAGACCGGCTCAATCCGGACCAGAGCGGTTCAAACGAGTTTTGACCGGATGACAACGGATCAAACCGGACCAGACTGGCTCACACCGGATCGAACTGGCCCAGACAGGCCGAGACCGGCTGAAACCGGATCAAACCAGACGAGAGCGGCACAGACCGGCTCAAACCGGCCAGACCAGCTCAAATCGGCTTTGACCGGCTCAAACCAGACCAGAAAGTTTCAAACTGGTTTAGACTGGCTCAATCCGGTTTTGACCGGCTCAAACCGGTTTTGACCAGCTCAAACCACTCCAGACCGGATAAAACCGGTTTTCAACGGCCCAAACCCGTTTTGACCTGATTAGAACGGGTCAAACCGGACCACACCGACTCAGACAGGCTCCAATTGGTTTCGACTGACTTCAACCAGACCAAACCGGCTCAATCCAGTTTTCACTGGCTCGAACCTGTTTTGACCAGCTCAAACCAGACCAGACCGGCTCAAACCAGGCCAGACTGGCTCAAACCGGTTTTGACCTCCTCAAACCACACCAGACCGGCTGAAACCGGTTTTGACTGGCTAAAACCAGTTTTGACCGGATGCGACCAGATCAAACCGAATCAGACCGGCCCAGACCGGCTAAAATCGGATCAAACCAGACCAGACCAGCCCAGACCACCTAAAACTGGGCCACAAACCGGTTTTGACCGGTGCAAACCAGACCAGACCGGCTCAAACCTGTTTTGACCGTCCTGAGCCGGTTTTGACCGGCTCCAACCAGACCAGACCGGTTCAAACCGGTTTTGACCGGCTCAAACCGGTTATGACCAGCTCAAAGCGGTTTTGACCGGATCAAACGAGACTCTACCGGCCCAGATGAGCTTAAAGTGGATCAAACAGGACCAGACCGGCCCAGACCGGCTGAAAGCGGGCCACAAAGTGATTTTGACCGGTTGAAACCAGACTAGATAGGCTCAAACCGATTTTGACCGACCTGAGCCGGTTTTGACCGACTCAAACCAGACCAGATCGGTTCAAACAGGTTTTGACAGCCTCAATTCGGTTTTGGCCGGCTGACCGGTTTTGACCGGCTCAAACCACTCCAGTCCAGGTAAAACCGGTTTTGAACGGCTTAAACCGGTTTTGACCTGATTAGACCAGCTCAAACCAGACCAGACCGGTTCAATCCGGTTTTGATCATCACAAACCGGTTTTGAACGGCTCGAACCGCTTTTGACCGACTCAAACCACACCAGACCGGCAGAAACCGGTTTTGACCGGCTAAAACCGGGTTTGACCGGATGAGACCGGATCAAACCGAATCAGACTGGCCCAGACCGTCTACAATCCGATCAAACCGTACCCGACCGCCCCAGACTGCCTAAAGCTGGGCCACAAACCGGTTTTGACCGGTTCAAGCCAGGCCAGACCGGCTCAAACCGATTTTGACCGACCTGAGCCGGTTTTCACCGTCTCAAACCAGACCAGACCGGCTCAAACCGGTTTTGACCGGCTCAAAGCGGTTTTCACACCGGATCAAACCAGACTCAACCGGCACTGACAAGCTGAAACCGGATCAAACAGGACCAGACCGGCCCAGACCGGCTGAAAGCCGGCCACAATGCGGTTTTGACTGGCTGAAACCAGACCAGACCGGCTCAAACCGGTTTTGACTGGCTCGAACCGGTTTTGACCAGCTCAAACCAGACCAGAACGGCTCAAAACCTGTTTTGACTGGGTCAAAACCGGTTTTGAACTGCTCAAACCACGCCAGACAGGCTGAAACCGGTTTTGACCGGCTAAAACCGGTGACTTAATGAGGCCAGATCAAACCGAATCAGACCGGCCCAGACCGGCTAAAATCGGATCAAACCGGACCAGACCGGCCCAGAATGCCTAAAACTGGGCCACAAAACCGGTTTTGACCGGTTCATGCCAGACCAGACTGGCTCAAAGTGGTTTTGACCGGCTCGAACCGGTTTTGACCAGCCCAAACCTGAGCAGACCGGATCAAACCAGATCATACTGTTTCAAACCGGTTTGACCGGCTCAAAGTGGTTTTGACCGGATCAAACCGGACTCGACCGACCCAGAGCAGGTGAAAGGAGATCAAACCGGAGCAGACCGGCCGAGACCGTCTGAAACCGGGACACAAACCGGTTTTGACTGGCTCAAACCAGACCAGTCCGGCTCAAACCGGTTTTGACTGACCTGAGCCGGTTTTGAACAGCACAAACCAGACCAGACCGGTTCATACAGGTTTTGACTGGCTCAATCTGGTTTTGACTGGCTCAAACCACTCCAGACCGGCTAAAACCGGTTTTTCACTGGCTCAAACCGGTTTTGATCTGATTAGACAGGATCAAACCAGACCAGACCGGCTCAGACAGGCTCGAATCGGTTTTTGACTGGCTTCAACCAGACCAAACAGGCTCAAACTGGTTTTGACCGGCTCAAACCAGACCAGACCGGCTCAAACCAGACCAGACCGGCTCAAACCTGTTTTGAGTGTGTCAAACCGGTTTTGAACTGCTCAACACCATGCCAGACAGGCTGAAACCGGTTTTGACCGGCTAAAAACCGGTTTTGACCGGATGAGGCCGGATCAAACCGAATCAGACAGGCCCAGACCGGCTAAAATCGTATCAAACAGGACAAGACCGGCCCAGAATGCCTAAAACTGGGCCACAAACTGGTTTTGACCGGTTCAAAACCAGACCAAACAGGCTCAAAACGGTTTTGACCGCCTCAAAGCAGTTTTGACAGAGCAAACAGACTCTACCAGCCCAGATCAGCTGAAAGCAGATCAAACAGGACCAGGCCGGCCCACACTGGCTGAAAGCGGGCCACAAAGTGATTTTGACCGGCTGAAACCAGACCAGATCGGCTCAACCCGTTTTTGACCGACCTGAGCCGGTTTTGACCGGCTCAAACCAGACCAGAGCGGTTCAAACCGGTTCTGACTGCCTCAATTTGGTTTTGACTGCCTGAAACCGGTTTTGACCAGCTCAAACCACTCCAGACCGGGTAATACCCGTTTTTACCGGCTTAAACCGGTTTTGACCTGATTAGACGAGCTCAAACCAGACCAGACCGGTTCAATCCGGTTTTGATCGTCACAAACCGGTTTTGAATGGCTCGAACCGGTTTTGACCGGCTCAAACCACACCAGACCGGCTGAAAACCGGTTTTGACCGACTAAAACCGTGTTTGACCGGATGAGACCGGATCAAACAGAATCAGACCAGCCCAGACTGGCTAAAATCGGATCAAAACCATACCCGACCCGGCCCCCAGACTGCTTAAAACTGGACCACAAACCCGTTTTGACCGGTTCAAACCAGGCCAGACCGGCTCAAACCGATTTTGATCGACCTGAGCCGGTTTTGACTGGCTCAAACAAGACCAGACCGGTTCAAACCGGTTTTGACTGGCTCCATCCGGTTTTGACTGGCTCAAACCACTCCAGACAGGCTAAAACCGGTTTTCACTGCCTCAAAACCGGTTTTGATCTGATCAGACCGGATCAAACCGGACCAGAGCGGCTCAGACAGGCTCGAATCGGTTTTGACTGGCTTCAACCAGACCAAACAGGCTCAAACTGGTTTTGACCGGCTCAAACCAGACCAGACCGGCTCAAACCAGACCAGACCGGCTCAAACCTGTTTTGACCGGGTCAAACCGGTTTTGGACTGCTCAAACCACACCAGACAGGCTGAAACCGGTTTTGACCCGGCTAAAAACCGGTTTTGACCGGATGAGGCTGGATCAAACCGAATCAGACAGGCCCAGACCGGTTAAAATCGGATCAAACCGGACCAGACCGGCCCAGAATGCCTAAAAACTGGGGCCACAAACCGGTTTTGACCGGATCATGCCAGACCAGACTGGCTCAAAGCGGTTTTGATCCGCTCGAAGCGGTTTTGACCGTATCTAACCGGACTCGACCGGCCCCAGACCAGCTGAAACCATATCAAACCAGAGCAGACAGGCCCAGACCGGCTGAAACCGCGACAAAAAACGGTTTTGACTGGCTCAAACCAGACCAGACCGGCTCAAACCGGTTTTGACCAGCCTGAGCCGGTTTAGACCTGCTCAAACCAGACCAGACCGGTTCAATCCCTACCAGAGGGTTTCAAACCGGTTTTGACCGGATGACAACGGATCCAGCCAGACCAGACTGGCTCACACCGGATCAAACTGTCCCAGACAGGCCCAGACCGGCTGAAACCGGATCAAACCAGACGAGAGCGACACAGACCGGATAAAACCCGGGCCTGACCCGGCTCAAACCGGTTTTGACCGGCTCAAACCAGACCAGACAGGTTCAAACCGGCTTTGACTGGCTCAATCCGGTTTTGACCGGCTCAAACCGGTTTTGACCAGCTCAAACCACTCCAGACCGCCTAAAACCGGTTTTCAACGGCCCAAACCGGTTTGACCTGATTAGACCGGGTCAAACAGGACCTGACCGGCTCAGATATGCTCGAATTCGTTTCGACTGACTTCAACCATACCAAACCGGCTCAATCCGGTTTTGACCAGCTCGAACCGGTTTTGACCAGCTCAAACCAGAGCAGACCGACTCAAACCAGACCACACCGGCCAAAACCGGTTTTGACCGGCTCAAACCGGTTTTTACCTGCTCAAAACCACACCAGACCGGCTGAAACCAGTTATGACTGGCTAAAACCGGTTTTGACCGGATGAGACCGGATCCAACCGAATCAGACCAGCCCAGACCGGCTAAAATCGGATCAAACCGGACCAGACCGGCCCAGACCGCCTAAACCTGGGCCACAAACCGGTTTTGACTAGTGCAAACCAGACCAGACCGGCTCAAACCGGTTTTGACCGTCCTGGGCCGGTTTTGACTGGCTCCAACCAGACCAGAACGGTTCAAACCGGTTTTGACTGCCTCAATCCGGTTTTGACCGGATGAAACCAGTTTTGACCAGATCAAACCAGACTCTACCGGCCCAGATGAGCTGAAAGCGGATCAAACAGGACCAGACCGGACCAGACCGGCTGAAAGCGGGCCACAAAGTGGTTTTGACCGGCTTAAACCAGATCAGAGAGGCTCAAACCGATTTTGACCGACCTGAGCCGGTTTTGACCGGCTCAAACCAGACCAGACCGGTTCAAACCGGTTTTGACAGCCTCAATTCAGTTTTGACCGGCTGAAACCGGTTTTGACCGGCTCAAACCACTCCAGTCCGGGTAAAAACCGGTTTTGACCGGCTTAAACCGTTTTTGACGTGATTAGACCAGCTCAAACCAGACCAGACCAGTTCAATCCGGTTTTGATCGTCACAAACCGGTTTTGAACGGCTCGAACCTGTTTTGACCGGCTAAAACCGGTTTTCCACCAGCTCAAACCACACCAGACCGGCTGAAACAGGTTTTGACCGGCTAAAACCAGATTTGACCGGATGAGACCGGATCAAACAGAATCAGACTGGCCCAGACCGGCTGAAAGCGGGCCACAAAGTGATTTTGACTGGTTGAAACCAGACTAGATAGGCTCAAACCGATTTGACCGACCTGAGTCGGTTTTGACCAACTCAAAACCAGACCAGATCGGTTCAAACAGGTTTTGACAGCCTCAATTCGGTTTTGGCCGGCTGACCGGTTTTGACCGGCTCAAACCACTCCAGTCCAGGTAAAACCGGTTTTGAACGGCTTAAACCGGTTTTGACCTGATTAGACCAGCTCAAACCAGACCAGACCGGTTCAATCCGGTTTTGATCATCACAAACCGGTTTTGAACGGCTTAAACCGGTTTTGACCTGATTAGACCCAGCTCAAACCAGACCAGACCGGTTCAATCCGGTTTTGATCATCACAAACCGGTTTTGAACGGCTCGAACCGCTTTTGACCGACTCAAACCACACCAGACCGGCAGAAACCGGTTTTGACCGGCTAAAACCGGGTTTGACTGGATGAGACCGGATCAAACCGAATCAGACTGGGCCCAGACCGTCTACAATCCGATCAAACCGTACCCGACCCGCCCCAGACTGCCTAAAGCTGGGCCACAAACCGGTTTTGACCGGTTCAAGCCAGGCCAGACCGGCTCAAACCGATTTTGACCGACCTGAGCCGGTTTTCACCGTCTCAAACCAGACCAGACCGGCTCAAACCGGTTTTGACCGGCTCAAAGCGGTTTTCCACCGGATCAAACCAGACTCAACCGGCACTGACAAGCTGAAACCGGATCAAACAGGACCAGACCGGCTGAAAGCAGGCCACAATGCGGTTTTGACTGGCTGAAACCAGACCAGACCGGCTCAAACCGGTTTTGACCGGCTCGAACCGGTTTTGACCAGCTCAAACCAGACCAGACCGCCTCAAACCAGACCAGACCAGCACAAACCGGTTTTGATCGGCTAAAACCGGTTTTGACCGGATGAGAACAGATCATACCGAATCAGACCGGCCCAGACCAGCTAAAATCTGATCAAACCGGACCAGAATGGACCAGACCGCCAAAAACTGGGCCACAAACCAGTTTTGACCGGTGCAAACTAGACCAGACCGGCTCAAATCGGTTTTGACCCATCTGAGCCGGTTTTGATCGGTGTAAACCAGACCAGACCGGTTCAAACCGGTTTTGACTGCCTCAATCCTGTTTTGACCGTCTGAAACCGGTTTTGACTAGCTCAAACCACACCAGACCGGCTGAAACCGGTTGTGAACGGCTGAAACCAGGTTTGACGAGATGATACCAGATCAAACCGCATCAGAACGGCCCAGACTGCCTAAAATCGGATCAAACCGTACCCGACCGTCCCAGACTGCCTAAAACTGGGCCACAAACCGGTTTTGACCGGTTCAAACCAGACCAGACCGGCTCAAACCGGTTTTGACTGGGTCAAAGCGGTTTTGACCGGATCAAACCAGACTCTACCCGGCCCAGATGAGCTGAAAGCAGATCAAACAGGACCAGACCGGCCTATACCAGCTGAAAGCGGGCCACAGAGCGGTTTTGACCGGCTGAAATCAGACCAGACCGTCTCAAACCGGTTGTGACCAGCCTGAGCCGTTTTACAATGGCTCAAACCAGACCACAGCGGCTCAAACCGTACCAGAGCGGCTCAAACCGGTTTTTTACCAGAAGTCACCAGATCAAACCGGACCAGACTGGCCAGACCGCCTAAACCTGGGCCACAAACCGGTTTTGACTAGTGCAAACCAGACCAGACCGGCTCAAACCGGTTTTGACCGTCCTGGGCCGGTTTTGACTGGCTCCAACCAGACCAGAACGGTTCAAACCGGTTTTGACTGCCTCAATCCGGTTTTGACCGGATGAAACCAGTTTTGACCAGATCAAACCAGACTCTACCGGCCCAGATGAGCTGAAAGCAGATCAAACAGGACCAGACCGGACCAGACCGGCTGAAAGCGGGCCACAAAGTGGTTTGACCGGCTTAAACCAGATCAGAGAGGCTCAAACCGATTTTGACCGACCTGAGCCGGTTTTGACCGGCTCAAACCAGACCAGACCGGTCTCAAACCGGTTTTGACAGCCTCAATTCAGTTTTGACCGGCTGAAACCGGTTTTGACCGGCTCAAACCACTCCAGTCCGGGTAAAACCGGTTTTGACCGGCTTAAACCGTTTTTGACGTGATTAGACCAGCTCAAACCAGACCAGTCCAGATCAATCCGGTTTTGATCGTCACAAACCGGTTTTGAACGGCTCGAACCTGCTTTGACCGGCTAAAACCGGTTTTCACCAGCTCAAAACACACCAGACCGGCTGAAACAGGTTTTGACCGGCTAAAACCAGGTTTGACCGGATGAGACCGGATCAAACAGAATCAGACTGGCCCAGACCGGCTACAATCCGATCAAACCGTACCCGACCGCCCCCAGACTGATGAAAACTGGGCCACAAACCGGTTTTGACCGGTTCAAGCCAGGCCAGACCGGCTCAAACCGGTTTTGACCTGCTCAAAGCGGTTTTGACTGGATCAAACCAGACTCGACCGGCACAGACAAGCTGAATCCGGAACAAACCAGGACCAAACCGGCCCAGACCTGCTGAAAGCGGGCCACAAAGTGATTTTGACCGGCTGAAACCAAACCAGACCGGCTCCAACCGGTTTTGACCGGCCTGAGCCGGTTAACAACGGCTCAAACCAGACCAGATCGGCTCAAACCGGAACAGAGCGGCTCAAACCGGTTTTGACCGGATGACAACGGATCAAACCGGACCAGACTGGCTCACACCGGATCAAACTTGATCAGGCAGGCCCAGACCGACTGAAACCGGATCACACCAGACGAGAGCGGCACAAACCGGCTAAAATCGTGCCAGACCCGGCTGAAACCGGTTTTGACGGTCTCAAACCAGACAAGACAGGTTCAAACCGGTTTTGACTGCCTCAATCCGGTTTTGACCGCCTGAAACCGGTTGTGACCAGCTCAAACCACTGCAGACCCGCCTAAAACCGGTTTTCAACGGACCAAACCGGTTTTGACCTGATTAGACCGTGTGAAACCGGTTTTGACCGACCCGAGCCGTTTTTGACCGGCTCAAACCAGACCAGACCGCCTCAAACCAGACGAGACCAGCTCAAACCGGTTTTGACCGGCTAAAACCGGTTTTCACACCGGATGAGACCAGATCATACCGAATCAGACCGGCCCAGACCGGCTAAAAACGGATCAAACCAGACCAGACTGGACCAGACCGCCAAAAACTGGGCCACAAAACGGTTTTGACTGGTGCAAACCAGACCAGACCGGCTCAAACCGGTTTTGACCGACCTGAGCCGGTTTTGACCAGCGCAAACCAGACCAGACCGTTTCAAACCAGTTTTGACTGCCTCAATCCTGTTTTGACCGGCTGAAACCGGCTTTGACCGGCGCAAACAACACCAGACCGGCTGAAACCGGTTTTGACCAGCTAAAAACCAGATTTTACCGGATGAGACCGGATCAAACAGAATCAGACTGGCCCAGACCGGCTACAATCCGATCACGATCAAACCAGACTCTACCGGCCCAGATGAGCTGAAAGCGGATCAAACAGGACCAGACCGGACCAGACCGGCTGAAAGCGGGCCACAAAGTGGTTTTGACCGGCTTAAAAAAGATCAGAGAGGCTCAAACCGATTTTGACCAACCTGAGCCGGTTTTGACCGGCTCAAACCAGACCAGACCGGTTCAAACCGGTTTTGACAGCCTCAATTCGGTTTTGACCGGCTGAAACCGGTTTTGACCGGCTCAAACCACTCCAGTCCGGGTAAAACCGGTTTTGACCGGCTTAAACCGTTTTTGACGTGATTAGACCAGCTCAAACCAGACCAGACCAGTTCAATCCGGTTTTGATCGTCACAAACCGGTTTTGAACGGCTCGAACCTGTTTTGACCGGCTAAAACCGGTTTTCACCAGCTCAAACCACACCAGGCCGGCTGAAACAGGTTTTGACCGGCTAAAACCAGGTTTGACCGGATGAGACCGGATCAAACAGAATCAGACTGGCCCAGACCGGCTACAATCCGATCAAACCGTACCCGACCGTCCCAGACTGACTAAAACTGGGCCACAAACCGGTTTTGACAGGTTCAAGCCAGGCCAGACCGGCTCAAACCGGTTTTGACCTGCTCAAAGCGGTTTTGACTGGATCAAACCAGACTCGACCGGCACAGACAAGCTGAAACCGGAACAAACAGGACCAAACCGGCCCAGACCTGCTGAAAGCGGGCCACAGAGTGATTTTGACCGGCTGAAACCAAACCAGACCGGCTCAAACCGGTTTTGACCGGCCTGAGATGGTTTAGAACGGCTCAAACCAGACCAGACCGGTTCACACCGGTTTTGACTGTCTCAATTTGGTTTTAACTGCCTGAAACCGGTTTTGACCAGCTCAAACCACTCCAGACCGGGTAAAACCCGTTTTTACCGGCTCGAACCGGTTTTGACCGGCTCAAAACAGAGCAGACCGGCTCAAACCAGATGATACCGTTTCAAACCGGTTTTGACCGCCTCAAAGCGGTTTTGACCGGATCAAACCGGACTCGACCGACCCAGACCAGCTGAAACGAGATCAAACCGGAGCAGACCGGCCCCGACCGGCTGAAACCGGGACACAAACCGGTTTTGACTGGCTCAAACCAGACCAGACCGGCTCCCCACCTGAGCCGGTTTAGACCGGCTCAAACCAGACCAGACCGGCTCAATCCGGACCAGAGCGGTTCAAACCGGTTTTGACCGGATGACAACGGATCAAACCGGACCAGACTGGCTCACACCCGGATCGAACTGGCCCAGACAGGCCCAGACCGGCTGAAACCGGATCAAACCAGACGAGAGCGGCACAGACCGGCTCAAACCGGCCACACCAGCTCAAATCGGCTTTGACCGGCTCAAACCAGACCAGACAGTTTCAAACTGGTTTAGACTGGCTCAATCCGGTTTTGACCGGCTCAAACCGTTTTGACCAGCTCAAACCACTCCAGACCGGATAAAACCGGTTTTCACACGGCCCAAACCGGTTTTGACCTGATTAGACCGGGTCAAACCGGACCCACACCGACTCAGACAGGCTCCAATTGGTTTCGACTGACTTCAACCAGACCAAACCGGCTCAATCCAGTTTTCACTGGCTCGAACCTGTTTTGACCAGCTCAAACCAGACCAGACCGGCTGAAACCAGGCCAGACGGGCTCAAAACCGGTTTTGACCTGCTCAAAACACACCAGACCGGCTGAAACCGGTTTTGACTGGCTAAAACCAGTTTTGACCGGATGAGACCAGATCAAACCGATTCAGACCCGGCCCCAGACCGGCTAAAATCGGATCAAACCAGACCAGACCGGCCCAGACCGCCTAAAACTGGGCCACAAACCGGTTTTGACCGGTGCAAACCAGACCAGACTGGCTCAAACCTGTTTTGACCGTCCTGAGCCGGTTTTGACCGGCTCCAACCAGACCAGACCGGTTCAAACCGGTTTTGACTGCCTCAATCCGGTTTTGACCGCCTGAAACCGGTTTTGACCGGCTCAAACCGGTTATGACCGGCTCAAAGCGGTTTTGACCGGATCAAACCAGACTCTACCCCGGCCCAGATGAGCTTAAAGTGGATCAAACAGGACCAGACCGGCCCAGACCGGCTGAAAGCGGGCCACAAAGTGATTTTGACCGGTTGAAACCAGACTAGATAGGCTCAAACCGATTTTGACCGACCTGAGCTGGTTTTGACCGACTCAAACCAGACCAGATCGGTTCAAACAGGTTTTGACAGCCTCAATTCGGTTTTGGCCGGCTGACCGGTTTTGACCGGCTCAAACCACTCCAGTCCAGGTAAAACCGGTTTTTGAACGGCTTAAACCGGTTTTGACCTGATTAGACCAGCTCAAACCAGACCAGACCGGTTCAATCCGGTTTTGATCATCACAAACCGGTTTTGAACGGCTTTAAACCGGTTTTGACCTGATTAGACCAGCTCAAACCAGACCAGACCGGTTCAATCCGGTTTTGATCATCACAAACCGGTTTTGAACGGCTCGAACCGCTTTTGACCGACTCAAACCACACCAGACCGGCAGAAACCGGTTTTGACCGGCTAAAACCGGGTTTGACCGGATGAGACCGGATCAAACCGAATCAGACTGGCCCAGACCGTCTACAATCCGATCAAACCGTACCCGACCGCCCCAGACTGCCTAAAGCTGGGCCACAAACCGGTTTTGACCGGTTCAAGCCAGGCCAGACCGGCTCAAACCGATTTTGACCGACCTGAGCCGGTTTTCACCGTCTCAAACCAGACCAGACCGGCTCAAAACCGGTTTTGACCGGCTCAAAGCGGTTTTCACCGGATCAAACCAGACTCAACCGGCACTGACAAGCTGAAACAGGATCAAACAGGGCCAGAGCGGCCCAGACCGGCTGAAAGCAGGCCACAATGCGGTTTTTGACTGGCTGAAACCAGACCAGACCGGCTCAAAACCGGTTTTGACCGGCTCGAACCGGTTTTGACCAGCTCAAACCAGACCAGACCGCCTCAAACCAGACCAGACCAGCACAAACCGGTTTTGATCGGCTAAAACCGGTTTTGGACCGGATGAGAACAGATCATACCGAATCAGACCGGCCCAGACCAGCTAAAATCTGATCAAAACAGGACCAGAATGGACCAGACCGCCAAAAACTGGGCCACAAACCAGTTTTGACCGGTGCAAACTAGACCAGACCGGCTCAAATCGGTTTTGACCCATCTGAGCCGGTTTTGATCGGTGTAAACCAGACCAGACCGGTTCAAACCGGTTTTGACTGCCTCAATCCTGTTTTGACCGTCTGAAACCGGTTTTGACCGGCTCAAACCACACCAGACCGGCTGAAACCGGTTGTGAACGGCTGAAACCAGGTTTGACGAGATGATACCAGATCAAACCGCATCAGAACGGCCCAGACTGGCTAAAATCGGATCAAAACCATACCCGACCGGCCCAGACTGCCTAAAACTGGGCCACAAACCGGTTTTGACCGGTTCAAAACCAGACCAGACCGGCTCAAACCGGTTTTGACTGGGTCAAAGCGGTTTTGACCGGATCAAACCAGACTCTACCGGCCCAGATGAGCTGAAAGCAGATCAAACAGGACCAGACCGGCCTATACCAGCTGAAAGCGGGCCACA